>NC_088912.1:31814285-32114285 GCF_963576675.1 Euphorbia lathyris
CGTTTACTGAGTTCAATTTGTACTTAGAAGATGCATTCATAATACTTAGCATGAAAGGATAAATAACACAAGTTGAGTCGACAATGCATGCAGGTATTGTATTAAATAACATAGGATAGTCAGCATACATAATACATGTTATAAGAAGGAAGAAATAAGCTAAGTGTAAACTTGGCTTCTGATTTAACTAAGTTTTTTTTTTATCTATTTCTTCTTCTTTTGCTGACTGCCTTCAGCTTGAGTTCTGCGCTGATCTTTCTTCTCCCCCGTTTTGCCAGCACCGGGTGGAGGCAACTTGAAGGAATCCAAAAGAACAGCTCTGGAGAGCTCAGCAGAGAAGGTCTTCAAACGATCAGCACTTTCGTCTATGCCATCAAAGATAGGAGCACCGTTGCTGAGGACCTCAGGACTAATACGGATATCAGCAGCACTGAGCATACTGAGTACATAAGCTTGTCCTTTTCCCAGCCATGTAATTGTGTCTGTCAGCGCAGCAAAGGAGTTGTGGAAGGTTTTGAGAATGGAAGTATCATAGTGCTCACGCTGAAGATTCGTGTGTCTAACATGGTCGAATATCTTTTGGGAATTTGTCAGTATTTGATCCTGTTTGAGCTGGTTGGTGTCCATTTCTTCCTTGTGGAGATTAAGTAGACGAACTGCCTCACTGAGTTGCTCCATTGAGCATTGAGATGTGTTTGCAAGCTGTGCATTAGTCTTGTTTTGTTCAGTATGGAGCTGAGCAAACAGCATCTTTAACTCAGAGGAAGTGGCGAGATTTGGGTTCGCAGCTGACAGGTTCTGGATCTGGGAAGATAAAGAAGTGAGACACTGTACTGTTGTCAGCTGGATCTCAGCCAACTTAGCAATTGAATCCTGCCTAACTTGCTGTGTTTGTGAAGATAGTAGAATACTCAGCAGGTCCTTGAGTTCCTTAACTTCATTGAGAAGTTGAGTTACTTGAGAAGGCTGAGTAGTTTCTATATGGGAAATGGCAGCAGCAGGAGGAGTTGAATGCTGAATATCTCTAATCAGAGCCTGCCCTGAGTCAATGATTCTTTGACTGGACTCAGTAACATTGATTGTGGACTGAGAGATGGCAGTTTGACCAGATAGAGAAGAGGTTGCTGGGTCAGGGATTGGGGTTATTGTTGGGTTATGCGCAAGTGTTGATTGGATAGTTGTTGGGTTAGCAGGTTCAACCTCAGCGGAACAGTCAGGTTGGATGGGTTCAGAGCTGACTGGTGCTGTGTTTTCTTCGAGATTTTGCTCGGTTTGGATTGGCAGGTTTGCAGAGTTAAGTTGTTCGGCTTGTTCCTGAGTAGAAACAGAGGCTTGTTTTTCTGCTGCTTGTGAAGGTTGAGGAGATGGTGCAGAAGGAATTGGCTTCCGGAAGAAGGTCATCTTGACCTTGGATGGATCATGCAACGGTGTGCTGACTGGTTGGTCTAAGATGCTGGCCTTTACCAGTCTTCTTCTGGTCTTTTGTACAGGAGGAGGGTCAGCTTGATTTACATCAGCTTGAGATGGAGAGTCGTCTTCATTCTGATCAGCAGTGTGCTGGTTAATTGGCTCGTGATGTTGTTCAACTCCATTAGCTGACTCAGTATGAGCTTGGTCAGCTTGATCATGGTCACTAGCTATCCTTTCAGAGTCAGCTTCCGTCTCTTGCTCCTGTGCATGTCCTTCATCCTCAGTGTCTTCATTCTCAAGCTATTCCTCGAGCTGAGTGATGAAATGTTCGTCTAGGTCCATCTCATCTTCCTGTTGCTCAGTTTCTTCAGCATGATGCTGAGCATAATGTGAGTCCGAAGTGACTACAAAGTCAAGTGGAAGGACGTTGATGGGTGAAAGAGTAGAAGTCTTCTGCTTCTTCTGAGGAGGATCAATTGTTTCCTCAGTTGCAGGCTCATCTTGCCTGCTGTGCTTTTCAGCTGACTGAGTTTTGTCTTGGTTTGACTCAGTAGCTGATTTGGTCTTTTTGGACTTAGGCTCAGCTTCCTTAGATGGAGTACCGGTGGGCTTCCTTTTTCTTGTGGCTGGGGCTTTAGTCCGTTTTCCTTTTGCTGGAGCAATCACCTCAGCAGGTAGCACTTCCTCAGCTTGCTCCTCTGGCTGCTCAATAAATTTTCCTTTCTTTAGAGGTTGGTTGAATTTGAGAGCACGCAGTGATGCTGCTGTGATCTCAGATCCTTTCACACAGGTTTCTCCTTGTAAGTCAACCTTGTGGTCAACTATAATCTTTGTGATCAGCGAGCCTAGCCTTAGATTGTTCGTGCTACGCAGGAATCCAGCTATTAGAAACACTGGCATGTTTATCGGTTTGTAGGTCAGCATGTGCCAGATAAAGCACATCTCAAAGTGGGAGGCTGAGCTGGTGCAGTTGACCTTCTAGTAGAACAGTTGGACCAGCAGGAAGTGGGCCATCTTCTGATGCTGGCCCATGGACGAGCTGGATACTTCTCCAATGTACCCAGCATGCTTACAGAAGGTTTCATCATAGTAGATGTCCTCCTGATCACCATTTCTTCTTAACTCAGCACCCTCAGTCTTGAGGCTGAGTAAGGATCCCAAATACATTGGGTTGATGAAAATGGTCTTTCCCCTGACTTCAGTGACTAAGTAGTCATGGTCCTTTGCGTCAGCTTTGAGGTTATGGTAGAATTCCATAACCAGGTCAGGGTAGGTGGGGAATCGTAGGGAGAACAACTCAGTCCACCCGTTGTTCTTTATCCAGTCACAGAACGGTTGTTCTGAGTCAATGAAGGTCTGAGATACCCAGCGAGAAGTTTCCACTTTCCATTCTCGGACATTCTCGAATACGCGAATGTACTGTCTAGGTTTAGCTGGTTTTCCCTGAGCTTGAGTGGCTTTTCCTTTTCCATGTCCAGTAGCTTTGGATGGAGAAGGCTGAGTGGAGGTTTTGTTTGTCTGTTCATCGGTGGTGGCCTTGGAACGACCGGCACCGGAGATGTTGAAAGAGGCTTGAGTCATTTTAGGAGATCTGAAGTTCTTAAGTTCGTAAGGAAATTCTGAAGCTTTTGAAGGTTCAGTACGCGTAAAGAGAAGGTAGTGGGGAAATACCCACTATTTATAGATTTTTAATTAAGGTTTCCGTTTGAATTTAGGTCGGTTTTTCCATTGGGTTGTCCAATCGGTAGAAACCCTGACATTTATGACACTTTATGACATATTCGGCGCATGCGTTGTACAGGTGTCATTACGCGTGCGTTTGCATTGAATGCTCATGATTACCTTTACTCAGCATTGGTTGGTACAAACGTTTCATATTCTGAGTGGTTAGTTTTGTGCAATGGATAGTGGGAGTAATTAGTTACTCGGTCTGAGATAACTTACTCAGTGTGCATTAGTTACTGTGCATGTGATTTTGACAGATATTCTTTAAAACACTCAGCATGTTAACATTCATTCAGCATGCATTATATCACATTTTTACTTAGGAATTTAAGACAGTGGATTAAACATACCAATGGCTTCTCTCAGTATGCTAAATTGCTCTCGTGCTAGAGGCTTTGTAAAGATATCAGCGAGCTGCTCATCCGTGGGCACATAGGTCAGCTTGATTTCTTCCTTGAGTACATGATCTCTGATGAAGTGATGTCTTATGCTGACATGCTTCATCTTGCTGTGCTGGATTGGGTTCTTTGAGAGATCAATTGCGCTTTTGTTGTCGCATTTAACTTCAATTGTCTTTGTTTGTACACCATAGTCTTCAAGCTGTTGCTTAATCCATAGGACTTGAGCAACACAGCTTCCAGCAGCAATGTACTCAGCTTCAGTGGTGGACAGGGCTACTGACGCCTGCTTCTTCCTGAACCAAGATACAAGACAGCTTCCTAGGAAATGGCATCCTCTAGAGGTGCTTTTTCTTTCCAGCTTGTCTCGTCCATAGTCAGCGTCAGTGTATCCGATGAGTGTAAATTCATGAGTATTTGGATACCACAAGCCTGCATTTACCGAGCTTTGCAAATATCTAAGGATCCTTTTTACAGCAATGTAATGGGATTCCTTAGGGTTAGCCTGATATCTAGCACAATAACATACTGAGAACTGAATGTCCGGCCTACTTGCTGTTAAGTAAAGTAGAGAGCCAATCATACCTCGGTACAACTTGCTGTCTACTGACTTACCATTTTCGTCAGCACAGAGGACAGTGTCAGTGCCCATAGGAGTGGATATTGGCTTACAATGTTCTAGTTCATATTTCTTCAATATCTCCTTGGCATATTTAGCTTGACTGATGAATATGCCATTCTTTCCTTGTTTAATTTGAAGTCCAAGGAAGAAGTTGAGTTCTCCCATCATTGACATCTCGAACTCAGTCTGCATTTGCTTACCAAATTCCTTGCACATAGATTCATTAGTAGCACCAAATATAATGTCATCTACATATATTTGAGCCAGCAGGGTATCTTTACCCTTTCTCTTAATGAATAAGGTTGTATCAGCTTGACCCCTGACATAGTTTCTAGTCAGTAAGAAGTTGGTCAGCCTCTCATACTAAGCACGTGGTGCTTGCTTGAGGCCATACAGAGCCTTTTTGAGTTTATAAACATGGTTTGGGAACTTAGGATCCTCAAACCCTGGAGGCTGATTGACATAGACCTCCTCGTTTATTACTCCATTAAGAAATGCACTCTTAACATCCATTTGAAACAATTTAAAATTCATATAAGATGCATATGCACATAAAATCCTAATTGCTTCTAGCCTTGCCACTGGGGCAAAGGTCTCACCATAGTCAATACCTTCTTGCTGACTGTAGCCCTGAGCTACAAGCCGTGCTTTGTTTCTGACTACGTTTCCTTGTTCATCCAGCTTGTTCCTGAAGACCCATCTGGTTCCAATGGTCTTCTGGCTTCTTGGATGTGGCACTAGCTCCCATACATTATTCCTTCTGAATTGGTCGAGTTCCTCTTGCATGGCATTCATCCAGAATTCATCATGCTCAGCTTCAGCAAAGTTCTTCGGCTCCTGAACTGAGACAAAAGCTACATTGCCGAGGTACTTCCTGAGTTGATTCCTTGTCATCAGGGTATTTCCAGCTGAGTCAAGAATTGCATTTTCTGAATGCCCTCTTGGGACTCTTATCTCCTTGGGTAGATTTGTGTCTTGTTCTATTCGTGTTTCAACATTCTCTGCAGAAGTAGATTGGTCAGCGAAAACAATCTTAGGTTCACTCTTACTCTTGGTCAGCCGCTTTGTGAAGGAATCAGTAGCTGGTTCTTGATCAGCAGGTGCTGAGTTTAGTTCATCTTCTGTCAGCGGCTGGTATCTTCCTGCAGGGTCAGTTTCATCGAATTGCACATGTATAGACTCTTCTAATACTTGGGTACTCTTTATAAAGACTCTGTATGCTTTGCTGTTTGTTGAGTAGCCTAGAAAGATAGCCTCATCAGCTTTTGAATCAAATTTGGCTAAGCTATCTTTGGTATTTAAAATGAAACATCTACAGCTAAAGGCACGAAAGTATCCAATGTTGGGCTTTCGTCCTTTTCAAAGTTCATAAGGGGTTTTCTTAAGTATAGGTCTAACTAGAGCCCTATTGAGAATATAGCATGCTGTGTTAACAGCTTCTCCCCAAAAATACTTTGGAAGCCTATGCTCATCCAGCATTGTCCTGGCTATTTCAACCAGAGTTCTGTTCTTCCTTTCTACAACCCCATTTTGCTGAGGTGTTCTAGGAGCAGAAAAATTATGGTCAATGCCGCTGGCTTCACAGAATTCAACAAACTTTTGGTTTTTGAATTCTCCACTGTTATCACTACGGATATGAGCTAATTTTAGGTCTTTTTCATTTTCAATTTTTCTAACCAAATTTGAAAATGTCTCAAAGGTCTCATCCTTGCTGGTCAGCAAGATAACCCACGTATACCGAGAGAAGTCATCTACAATGACTAAGGAAAATCTTCTTCCACCCAGACTCAGCGGCTGGACTGGACCAAAGAGATCCAAGTGTAGTAACTCTAACGGACGTTTAGTTGAGACAATGTTTTTGCTATGAAAAGATTGTTTGGTTTGTTTTCCAGCTTGGCAAGCGTGGCATAGTTGATCTTTTTGAAATTTAAGTTCAGGCAGTCCCTCAACCAATTGCTTTCTTGCTAATTTGGCCAGGAGGTCCATGCTTACATGACCAAGTCTCCTGTGCCATAGCCAGGAATTTTCTTCCTTTGTGACTAAGCATACAGTTTTTGAAAACTTCTTTTGTAGGTTCAGCATGAAGACATTATCTATCCGAGGGGCAGTTAAAATTAACTCATTTGTTTTTCCCTCATATATTTTACATCCAGTATCATCAAATATAACTTTTCTCCCATTATCACATAGCTGAGGTACGCTGAGTAAGTTATATTTGAGTCCGCTGACTAGGGAGACAGATTCAATAGTGGGATTACCTCCAACGGTGCCTGATCCTACTATCTTACCCTTTCTGTTGTCTCCAAAACTTACGCTTCCTCCTCGTTTACGTTCAAACGTGATGAACTGAGTTTCATCACCCGTCATATGCCTTGAGCATGCGCTGTCAATATACCACATTTTTGACTTCTCGGCACATCTCAGGCTTACCTGCATTGTGATCAGTTTCCTTTAGGTACCCAATTCTTTTTGGGTCCTGACTTGTTAGGTTCAACAGGTAAAGCATCATATTTTATTTTGTGGCGACATATATTGATAGTATGGCCACTTTTTCCACAGAAGTCACAACTGACCTTCTGTTTAGGATTCTTTACTGACTTGTCAGCACCCTAGTGCTGAGCGTGCCAGCACACCTTAGTGGTGTGTCCTAACTTCCCACAAAAGTCACACTGGACTCTTCGTTGGGGATTTCATCTCTGCTGAGTACTTTGGTACTGAGTACCTTGATACTGAGTTCTCAGAGGAAAATTGTTTTTGTTTGGAACCTTTAATTGGTTCTGAATGGTTGTGACATCCTTCCTCAGTTTCTTTGAAACTAACTGGACTTCAGAGACAGACTCATGAATGATTTTCATATTTTCATGCAAAACTGAGTTGTCCTGAAGAAGGTATCTGAGGTCACTCAGTTTGACCTCTTCTACTTCATCACAGCACCGGCTGAGTGCTTTAATCTTCTTGTTACACTTTTTGACAAGTGTATAGAGATCACTCAGGGCATTACCCATTTCATTTCTGAGTTGAGAGAGTGAGATTACCTCATTAGATTGCTCTTCATAATCTGACTCATCAGATTGGTTAGCATGCTCAGAAATGCATGGCTCAGCAAGTTCGTCAGCCATGAAGCATATCTTCGCTGACTCTGTGGCCTCAGCTTCAGTTGATGAAGAATCATCACTGTCACTCCATGTTGCCACCATTGCCTTCTTGCCATTCTTTTTGTCTTTCCTCAGCGTTGGGCAGCTTGACTTGATGTGGCCGGTTTGATGGCACTCAAAACATGTAATGGGCTTTGAGCTGTCCTTCTTGAATTTGCTGTCACTTGAGTCAGCCTTATATTTATCAAATTTTCTATAAGGCTTCTTGGAGTATTTGTCATTTCTTTTGAACAGTCTCTTCATTTTTCTTGTGAACATTGCCATCTCCTTATCGTCAGTTGAGCCATCATCAGTTGAATCAGCTTTCATGACAAGTGACTTCTGCTTCTTGTCTTCGGATTTTTCTTTCACCTCGAAATTCTTCATAGATATCTCATGAGTCAGCAGTGAGCCGATGAGTTCATCATATTTGTAGGTGGTTAAATCCTGAGCTTCTTCAACGGCTGTCTTCTTGGCTTGCTAGTCTTTAGGAAGACTTCTGAGTATCTTCTTGACTTGTTCTTCCTCAGTGAAGATTTTTCCAAGTCTTTTGAGCTCATTTATGATGTTGGTGAATCTTGCATTCATTTCAGAAATCCCCTCATCATTGTTCATTTCGAACAGCTCATACAATCTCATCTACTGGTTGACCTTGGACTCCTTCACCTTCTTGGTTCCTTCGTAGGTGACATCCAGCGCACAGTGAAGCATATTTATAGCCGAAGCATGATTTTGTAGCTTCTTGAGATCATCCTCTGTCCATTCAACCTCAGCTTTAACAACTGACTGGCCAGCAACAACTTTCACAGGTACAAACGGACCTTGGACTATAGATAGCCAGGCACTCATGTTTGTAGCTTGAATGAAGTTCTTCATCCTATTCTTCCAAAAGGTATAGTTTGACCCGAAGAATATGGGAGGCCTAGTAATGGACAACCCCTCAGGTAATATCTGAGTTGTCTGGTTTCCAAGGAGAAACCGAGTGCTATTTTCACCCATGGTATGGATCAACTCAAGGTTGTTAAACCTTTAGTAATGAGCTTTTAGGCTCTGATACCACTTGTTGGTCCCTTGTAAGGTTGCAAAGATAGTTCCAAGGGGGGGTTAGGAACTATTTTACCCTTTTAAATAATTAGGGGAAACTTCTTCTTCTCAAGAAGAAAGTATATGACAGCGGCACTGAGCAATCAGCAAGACACTGGCTTAGTCAACTGGTAACTAGGTCAGTTTCGTTGCTTCAGTCAGGAAATAGCACTTAGAGTCTATTCCTGAGCTAAGTCGTTTGCAGCGCACAACTTAGCTTGACCTCTTTTACTTGGTCAGTTTTAGTTTGTTTTAAGTAAGCAATGTATTAAGGAGTTAAGGGTTAGAAATACTTCACTCAGCGGAGTTATCCAAGTTCGGCTTCTTCTAAGCCTACGTCCTGTCCCCGGAACACGTTCCGAGATTTCCAATTCACTACTGAGCTCTTTAAAGGTAGAGACTCAAAAACCCTTTACAAATCAGAAGCTGAGTATAACAAGAGTACCTTCCTCTATACCTCTACTCACTTCTACTCTAATTCACTAAGTACTAAAACCGAGTACTCAGCTTCTCCTTTCTAATTCTAGAAATGATTAAGATTTGCCCTAAACAACAATTGCTAGAACACCTTAGATGATTGAGGATCAATCACTCTAGACTTTTACACAGATGTGAAAATTGTCGTGTAAGATTTGCTTTGCTTTTGGATGCAGAACTTTTGTATACGTTTGGTCAGCGTAACGGCTTTTGCTCAAAGTTCTGTATTGAATAAGGATTCTGAATGCTCTATTTATAGAGAGCTGTGAGAGCTTCTGGTTATTTCAAATTTAGAAATAACCGTTGGAGGGAAACGGCTTCATGTCGTTTTCACTCAGTCTGTTCAGCAGTTCTCTTAGCCAATCAGATTCTAGCATCTTCTGTTCTTCGGTCAGTGTGCCAGTATGTTCCTCCAAATCTGGTAATGTCAAACAGACAGCTTCCTGCATCTTCTGTTCTTTACCAAAAGAGGAAATACTTGGTCTGGAAGTTGCTTTATGGTCAGCGGCTGTCTTGTACGTTTTGTCGAGATAGCTCAGCAGCTTCTTACCGAAGTTATCTACGTGGATCTTCTGGATCCTTCATTGCTGAGCTGCGTTTCAATACTCAACGGCAGCGTTTTGTAATACGCGGGCTGAGTGATCTTGGCCTTGTTTAACTTGGGCTTTGACTTTCATATAGGGCTTGGGCCTTATGATCTTTATGTCTTGTAACAATTATAAACTCAACATTGAACACACACATTAGTAACAATAAATCAAAGCATTTAAACTTAGTGTGTTATAGAATATTTAATTGTACTTAAATAATTTTGTCAAATCAAAATCCTGTGGAAAGGTGTTTCAACATCTTTGACTCAGATTGAACCTCCGTGACAAACTTATGCATTATTTGAATGTTGCTATGTAAGTCTGCATTGTCTTGGAGGAGATATCTGAGGTCACTCAACTTGACCTCTTCAATCTCGTCACACCGCCTGCTGAGTGATTTGATTTTCTTGTTACACTTTTTAGTTAGTGTATATAAATCACTCAAGGCATTTACCATTTCGTTTCTAAGAAAAAGTAGGGATGTTACCTCATTGTTGTGTTCCTCCTGGTCAGTTTCATCAGAGAGGTCAGCTTGCTCAGATTGAGAGTGATCAGCATCATCGGCCATGAAGCATATGTTTGCCGTTTCATTTGCACCAACTTCGGATGATGTTGACTCATCACTGTCACTCCATGTTGCTACCATTGCCTTCTTGTTTCCCTTCTTATCCCTTTTTAGGTTTGGGCAGCTTGACTTGATGTGCCCAGTTTGGTGGCACTCAAAACATGTGACAGACTTGGAGCTGTCCTTCTTATATTTGTCACTAGACTCAGGTTTGTACCTATCACCTCTCTTGTATGGCCGTTTGCTGTTTTTGTCATTTCTTCTGAATAGCTTCTTCATCTTTCTAGTAAACATAGCCATTTCCTCATCATTAGTTGACTCGGCTTCTGTGGAGTCAGCTTTCATCACTAGTGATTTCTGTTTCTTATCTTCGGACTTTTCTTTAGCTTCAAAGTTTTTCATAGAGATTTCATGGGTCAGCAAGGATCCGATCAGCTCATCATATTTGTAGGTAGTCAAGTCCTGAGCTTCTTCTACAGCTGTTTTCTTTGCTTGCCAGCTCTTAGGTAGACTTCTCAGGATTTTCTTCACCTGTTCCTCTTCAGTGAAGTTCTTTCCAAGTCTTTTGAGCTCATTTATGATGTTGGTGAATCTTGAGTTCATTTCTGAGATGTCTTCGTTCTCATTCATCTCGAACAGCTCGTAGAGTCTCATATGCTGATTGACTTTGGACTCCTTAACCTTACTTGTGCCTTCATAAGTCACTTCCAACCTCTTCCAAATCTCCTGTGCTGACTCACATCCTGAAATCTTATTGTATTCTGCAGCATCTAAAGCACAGTGAAGCATATTTATAGCCGAAGCATTATTTTGTAATTTTCTGAGGTCATCCTCTGTCCACTCAGCTTCGCTTTTAACAATTTTCTCATTGTTAACAGTTTTATACGGCACATGTGGACATTGAACAATTGCAAGCCATGCACTCATGTTTGTGGCTTGAATAAAGTTTTTCATCTTATTCTTCCAGAATGTATAATTAGATCCAAAGAATAGGGGAGGTCTAGTGATTGATAATCCCTCAGGGAGTATCTGTGTTGTTTGGTTCCCTGGAAGGAAACGAGTGTTGTTCTCAGCCATTTATGGGGATCCGCTCAAGATAGTTATATCTTTGAGTAGTGAGCTTAGGCTCTGATACCACTTGTTGGTCCCGTGTGATTAGTTCCAAGGGGGGGGGTTAGGAACTAATATAACTTTTTTGTTTTAATTAATGTGCTGACTTAGTTATTTGGTGAGTTTGTCAACTTAGCTTTTGGTCAGCTTGACCAGATATGTTACAGGACAGCTTTAACCGGATATTGACTAATGTTGTTTTACTTGTAAGTTAGATATTGACACTCTTGGAGGTCAGCTTCTAACTCAGCACTTGAAATTACTCAGAGTCAACTTTAAACAATTTTATATGATGAGTAAACTTCTCACACAATACATGCAAATATATATATTGAGAGAGGGTTAGAGATTACTCAGTATCACTTATCCTGGTTCGGCCTCTCCGCCTACGTCCAGTCCCCAGAGTCCTCCGGGCTTTTAGAATTCAATACTGAGCTCTTTAAAGGTAGAGCACAAACCGATTACAAGGCAGTTGAATATGCAAGAGTACCTTCCTCTATCCGTCTACTCAACTCCTACTAAGTGCTATAACCCAGCACCTAGATTTCTCTACCACTGAATGTTTACAACCAAACACTCAGCACAACGCTCTCGATGTTACAATTGATAAACACTTGTTCCTTTTCAAATAAAGAACACTTTAGAAGATTACAAGTAATCACTCTAGCATTTACACAAAGAATGGAAGATGGGTGTAAGATCTCTTTTTGTATCTAAGTGCTTTTGTATCTTTTCTCTCCTGTACTTTTTTTTTTGTCAAATCGGCAATGATCCAGAGATTTTGATTGTCATTATATAGGAGAAAATCTAGAATCGGATCATTTTGAAATGATGTAGCCGTTAATGTTAAAACGGCTCTTTTAGGAGACAGCCTCTGGTCAGCTTCAGAATTCTCGGGCCAATCCTTTTCCTCTGATTTCTTCAGATGCCAGGTTTGTCATTATCTTGCAGACTTGTCTTTTTGTGCCAGTTGTCCTTTACCAATAATCCATTGACCCATACATCTCGGAATGTGTCCTTTGCGTTATTCCAAGGTTTCAATTATTGGCGCAGAGGGTCGGCAATCTTTGTCGTCTTGCAAGCAACTCTTTCATGCTTTCCTGAGGATTCACTCAACTTTGTTCATTGTCTTTGGCAACTTCTATGCTGAGTTATGTTTTAGTTAGCTCATCTTCGTAAGACAGTTGTTAAGACGGCTTCTCATGCTGAGTTCTATCTCACTTAGCTCTGTTGGATTTTAAGCCTCAATCTTTTGATGCTGGGTTCGATTCCATTCAGCTTGATCATGAGACTTCTATATTGAGTTTTATTCCACTTAGCTTGTTCTGTCGTCTCATGCTGACTTTGTCCTGTTTTACTTTTATATCTATTTATATTTATATTTATACTCAACATTGAACAAACGGATTAGTACAATTAAAATAAAGCACTTAAATTTAATTGTCTCTTAATCATGGATGATTTTGTCAAATCAAAATCTTGTGGAAAGGTGTTTCAACACTGCTGACCAATCGGGCAGTGCTGGTGCGGGAGGAGTGTTCAGAAACTGTAGAGGATTCATGGTGGGCTGCTTCGCCTTTCCACTTGCAGATGCATCAGCTCCGATTGCTGAACTTCAGGCCATCATCTTCGCTATTGATGCGGCTTGGGACAGAAATTGGAAAAACCTATGGATTGAATCTGATTCTAGTTATGCAGTGCAACTGATCAGGAAAAAATCGACAGAGGTTCCTTGGAAAATTAAGCGTGCTTGGATCCGAAATGTATATAGAACAAATATATACCAATAATGTATGATGTCTCTCCAAACTCTCCAATATGCAATGGAGCATCACTCGTATTTTCAGGGAGCGCAACCAAGCAGCTGATCGGCTAGCAAGCTTCGGGAAAACGGCTAATGATTTGAACTGGTGGCACTTAGTGCCTCCTTTCTGTCAAGCTTTCATTTTTAACGATATTTGTAACGTGGCTCACATTCGGTTTCTTTAATTTTCTTTCTCCTTCTTCCCTCTCTTTGTACAGATCTTCATTTTTTTTTAATAATATCAGGTTGGTTGCTGCGCTGAGGGTGCCAACATAGTTGGGATGTTCAGCCGGCTTCCGCGTCCCAATCTTTGATTCAAAAAAACTTTTATCAATCTAACTATAAAACTAATAGTTTTTGTTATAATGATTATCAACCAAAACAATTAGGAACATATGCATAATCTATTTTAATTAACAATTAATTAAAACTTATTTATCATTAGAATTAATTAATCAAAACAGTTTCGTTAATTAACCTAACTATAAATATTCATTCAATCTGATTGAAAAACCTTTTAATTTTCATATATGAAATAACGGATTTAACGCAGGCTCTGATACCACTGAAGGAAAATAGGCAAACGTTTGGCAGCGGAAATATAAAAAAATTTAACCTTTTTCCATTAACCCAAGATCCGTTAATCGTTATTTCATATAAAGAGGGATAGAAGGAAATACCTTTTAGAAGTTCTATCTACCGTTGCAATCGAAGTGCCCACAACTCTTACTTCGAGTTCCCGAGTACAAGACAAAAACACAATTCAAAACAAGTTAGAACTCAACCGTGTAAAAGCAATCAAGAATAGATTGCCTCTAATTAATCAACACAAGATCAAGGAATAAAAGAAAGAGATGAAAATCGATCGAATCAGAAGGAAGCGGTGAATGATCTCGTCCTCAACTAGGGGTCGAAATTCTCTCTCTTCGGTAGACTAGGGTTGGCCGAAATTCTCATGTAAGGGGGGTATATATACTCTCTTGTATCTAAACCCTAGTTAGATAGAATTAGGTTACTGAATAAGAATTTAATTCGGAATAAAATTCTTATTAGTTATTATCTATAATTATATCTAAATATAAAGATAATAATAATAACCTGACAGGATAATAATAGAAGCAATTTAATCTCATTAAACCTCCTAACTTATTTATCCTTTAATTAATTTAATTCACAATCATAATCTAATTAGAATTGTTAAAAATCAAATTAATTATTTATGTATTTTATATACATAAAATCGCCCCCCTCACTTACTGGGCCTTAGTGGACTCAGTTGGGCTTCCATCAATTAATTAACATCTGTTTCTCTTTTGGGCTCCAAGTCTTATGTGTGACCCATTAGGTTCTTATTGCTTCTAGCCGTATGCAACTATTAAATTAATTTTCTCAGAATTATATTTAATCTTTGCATAACGGAATGAGTGCGCGAAATGTGATTAGCAAATCCAAAACATTCCCTCAGAGCTATAAGAAGACAGGTTGATTCTGTCGTTGACCTTTCCATATTAGTTACAGTATAATTCGATCCTTTATCAACTACATCCTTGAACTGAATCTTATGATTATGGATAATGTCAAGTCACATATAGCGAGACGTTCGTTTTACTTGTACAGGCCGAGTCAACTCCAATTAGATAGGTTAAGTGAAATCTGTATTTCAAGTCTTAAGCTATCACCTTGCAAGGATTTAGAGTCAAGTCTTCCACAAGCGATCCTTGGACGTATCTCCCATTTATCGGGAGTGACAAATGCTCAATCCAATGTATAACTATCCTGGAAATTACTTCATGTGATACCCAACGTCTGCCGTTCACACCCCAGAGTCATCTCTGTTATGGATCGTGTTACAACAGGATCAAAGCATCACATTCCGTAATCCAGAATCACTAATTAACATTCTTTTGAGTCTTAGGATTACTTATACCTATTAATACCAATGAGATGAACAGGTGACAAGGATAAATCTACACATCCTGTTATCTCAAGTCGGGTCCCCAATCCTAATGAACTCCCTTTCATTGGATCCATGCAACTGTCCAGATTATCTGTATATCTGAAGCTTGTGAGATCAGCTCTCTGTCTTGACAGAAGACATTGTTACATGCAAGTCTCAACAGTGATATGTCAATCATTTTCTAAACATATTACTTGACTTGGGGTGGTTTTAAGTTTATTAGTTTATTATAAAGTTTCGTCTCACTTCATGCTTGTATGAACACTTTATAATCACTTTAAACAAACTTAGGGATTTCCTTTTATTAAACTTATTTAGTTCTTAAAAGAGGTTGCCTTTATATAGTTATGAAACCATATCTTATTAAAACAAAAGACATAAAGAACACTTCATTTATATTTAGTTCATATCCTAGAACAATTGTCTATAGGACACTAAACCCCAATATCAGTTTCTTTTTAAATTCTTACAAATTTGGATTACTCCATGAGTGACTGCTATGTATACTCAATGTTTAATTTTTAATTTCTACTTCCACATTTCATATTTTGATATTTTGAAATACTAGGACTCTACCTTCTCATTCGCTCAACTATATGATCTTTCAACAGCTTAGTAATGTGAAAAGTCTTTATTTCTCACATCTTCACATAAGTTGTCCATATTTGAAACATGTATGTCCCAAATTAGTGTGACTTTTTTTCTCCTTTCAATTCACCTGCTCCCCTGTTGTGATTCTATAATCTTTTTATCATTCATTTCTGTATTTGACTTTCAGAATGGTATTCTCTACATACAAGTGTCTCTTGATGTCTTATTGTTGGACCAAACATGACATTTACATGTTGGTTATGTATATTATTTTTCTGATATCTAATTCAATTCTTAATGAAATGAATAATTTCCGACCAGGCTTCATCCACCCCTCAACTAAACTATGTTTCATCATATAGTTGATTATTGTCGTTATATTCATGCTCATTGCTAGCGTTTAGTTCAACGAATATATGAAAGGGAGGTGTGTTGATATTATCAATGTTTTCCAGAAGTAGTTTGTTCATGGATTTCATTTCATATAACTAATACATTCAAAACATGCAACAAGGAATTAAGGATAAAGCAATGAAGCTTAGCCACTCCCAACGGGGGAAACCATGGATGAATGAGTATGATTATTTCATTAATGTTCTGTTCTTTCTTCTGTCTTTAGTTTTTTCATATTGAAGCTGATTTATATGTGAACAATAAATGGCTAGTTGTCCATATCTTTGGTTGCACATAGCTTTTAAAGGCCTAGGCATGTCCTTTGATGTTAAAGGAGCTTAAATAGCTTATATCCTCCTTGTAGTTTGGTATTTCATCACCCGTGTGAGATTGATCAACTATATATTTTCATTCTCATTGGAAATGCAACTTTCCATTATTTTAAGGCACTGTAATTTTTCTAAATTTTAGTTACTTTTATTTGATGAGCCTTCATGATTGTAGCAGACCAATGGTTGCATGATCTATTTTGTTGTCTCAAATAAGTTTATCTAATTCAAAACTTGATAGTCTCTGTTGATAAAAATCTCTTCTTGACACAGGAATACCCGGAAACCATAGACTAAGTTTATCAATATAGACAATCAACATTTGGCAGTCCTTGAGGTACAAATCAATACTTCTTTTTTTGAACTTCTACATTTTATTTGCTTTGAACTTGATTCAATCCCCTTATTAATTCCTTTGTTGAAGGTTGTTGACTTTCTTGACAAGTTGTTGTTATATGATCATCATGATAGGCCTACTGCAAAAGAAGCCATGGTAAATATCATGTCCATATGCACTTAAGAGTGGCCAATCTTTTGAAGTAGCAGTTTCTGTGTCTATGGTTTCTGTTTCTATCTTAGGTATTATTGAGATGTAAATATTGTCCTGATTAATGTTGTGTACTTATTGGACTTGAAACATCAAGATAAAGGATGGTTTGTCTCTATGGAATGACGATAGAACCAACCACTCAAGTAATATAATTTGGGAATTGCTTGCTCATATGAAAATACTTGTTCAAATAATTTCCCCAAGTCTTGCAAATTTTGCCCATAATTCTTATTTTGTCTCTTTTGGCAACTCACACGACTCTTTTTGTTTGAAACAAGCCCATCCTTATTTCTATCCGATTAGAAATGCATAAAGTAGCAAGGTTTATACGTAGTTGCAGTTGCTAATTACAGGATGCTACCAAACCACAACATCTTGTTGAAACACCTTTCCACAGGATTTTGATTTGACAAAATTAATTAAGTGAAATTAAATATTCTATAACACATTAAGTTTAAATGCTTTGATTTATTGTTACTAATGTGTTTGTTCAATGTTGAGTTTATAATTGTTATAAGACATAAAGATCATAAGGCCCAAGCCCTATATGGAAGTCAAAGCCCAAGTCAAACAAGCCCAAGATCACTCAGCCCGCGTATTTCAAAACGCTGCCGTTGAGTATTGAAACGGAGCTCACCAATGAAGGATCGAGAAGATCCACGTAGACAACTTCGGTATGAAGCTGCTGAGCTGTCTCGACAAAACGTACAAGACAGCCGCTGACTACAAAGCAACTTCCAGACCAAGTATTTCCTCTGTTGGTAAAGAACAGACGACGCAGGAAGCTGTCTGTTTGACATTACCCGATTTGGAGGAACATACTGCCACACTGACCGAAGAATAGAAGATGCTAGAATCTGATTGGCCAAGAGAACTGCTGACAGACTGAGTGAAAATGACCTGTAGCCGTTTCCCTCCAACGGTTATTTCGAAGTTCGAAATAACCAGAAGCTCTCACAGCTCTCTATAAATAGAGCATTCAAAATCCACATTCAATAGAGAACTTTGAGCTAAAGCCGTTACGCTGACCAAACGTGTATAAAAGTTCTCCATCAAAAGCAAAGCAAATTCTTACACTACAAGCTTATTCATCTGTGTAAAAGTCTAGAGCGATTGATCCTCAATCATCTAAGGTGTTCTAGCAATTGTTGTTTAGGACAAATCTTAATCATTTCTAGGAATAGAAAGGAGAGGCTGAGTTCTCGGTTTTAAGTACTCAGCGGAGAGATTAGGATTGAGTAGAAGTATAGAGGAAGGTACTCTTGTCATACTCAATTGCTGATATTGTAAAAGGTTTGAGGCTCTACCTTTAAAGAGCTCAGTGGAGGATTTGAAATCTCGGAAGTGTTCCAGGGACAGGACGTAGGCTTGGAAGAAGCCGAACCTGGATAAATCTGCTGAGTGAAGTATTTCTAAACCTTAACTCCTTATTTATATTGCTTGCTTAAAACAAACTAAAACTGACCAAGTAAAAGAGGTCAAGCTGAGTTGTGCGCTGTCAACGAATTAGTTCAGGAATAGACTCCAAGTGCTATTTCCTGACCTAAGCAACGAAACTGACCTAGTCACTAGTTGACTAAGCCAGTATCTTGTCGATTGATCAGCGCCGCTGTCATATAATCTTTTCTTAAGAAAAAGAAATTTGCCCTAATCAATTAAAAAGGTCAAATAGTTCCTAACCCCCCCCTTGGAACTATATTTGCAACCTTACAAGGGACCAACAAGTGGTATCAGAGCTTAAAAGCTCATTACTAAAGGTCTAACAACCTTGAGTTGATCCATACCATGGGTGAAAACAGCACTCGGTTTCTCCCTGGAAACCAGACAACTCAGATATTACCTGAGGGGCTGTCCATTACTAGGCCTCCCCTATTCTTCGGGTCAAACTATACCTTTTGGAAGAATAGGATGAAGAACTTCATTCAAGCTACAAACATGAGTGCCTGGCTATCTATAGTCCAAGGCCCGTTTGTACCTGTGAAAGTTGTTGCTGGCCAGTCAGTTGTTAAAGCTGAAATTGAATGGACAGAGGATGATCTCAAGAAGCTTCAAAACCATGCTTCGGCTATCAATATGCTTCACTGTGCGCTCGATGCTGCAGAATATAACTAAATCTCAGGTTGTGAGTCGGCACAAGAGATCTGGAAGAGAGCTCAAGAGACTTGGGAAAATCTTCACTGAGGAAGAACAAGTCAAAAAGATAATCAGGAGTCTTCCAAAAGACTGGCAAGCAAAGAAGACAGCAGTTGAGGAAGCTCAGGATTTAACCACCTACAAATATGACGAACTCATCGGTTCATTGCTGACCCATGAGATATCCATGAAAAACTTTGAGGTGAAGGAAAAATCTGATGACAAAAAGCAGAAGTCACTTGTCATGAAGGCTGACTCCACTGACGGGAGTTCAACTGATGATGAGGAGATGGCCATGTTCACAAGAAAGATGAAGAGGCTATTCAGGAAGAACGACAAATATTCTAAAAAGCCTTACAAAAAGTTTGATAAGTATAAGGCTGACTCAAGCGACAGCAAATACAGAAAGGGCAGCTCAAAGCCCATTACATGCTTTGAGTGCCATCAAGATGGCCATATTAAGTCAAACTGCCCCACGCTGAGGAAAGACAAGAAAAGTGGGAAGAAGGCAATGGTGGCTACTTGGAGTGACAGTGATGAATCTTCATCAATAGAAACTGAGGCCACCGAGTCAGCGAAGATATGCTTTATGGCTGACGAACTTGCTGAGCCATGCATTTCTGAGCATGCTGGCCAATCTGATGAGTCAGATAATGAAGAGCAATCTAATGAGGTAATCTCACTCTCTCAACTCAGAAATGAAATGGGTAACGCCCTGAGTGATCTCTATACACTTGTTAAAAAGCGTAACAGGAAGATTAAAGCACTCAGTCGGCGCTGTGATGAAGTAGAAGAGGTCAAACTGAGTGACCTCAGATATCTTCTTCAGGACAACTCAGTTTTGCATGAAAATATGAAAACCATTCATGAGTCTGTCTCTGAAGTCCAGTCAGTTTCAAAGAAACTGAGGAAGGATGTCACAACCATTCAGAACCAATTAAAGGTTCCAAACAAAAACAATTTTCCGCTGAGAACTCAGTATCAAGGTACACAGTACCAAGGTACTCAGCAGAGACGAAATCCCCAGCGAAGAGTCCAATGTGACTTTTGTGGGAAGTTAGGACACACTACTAAAGTGTGCTGGCACGCTCAGCACTGGGGTGCTGACAAGTCAGTAAAAAATCCTAAACAGAAGGTCAGTTGTGACTTCTGTGGAAAGAATGGCCATACTGTCCATGTATGTCGCCATAAAATAAAATATGATGCTATACCTGTTGCACCTAACAAGTCAGGACCCAAAAAGAATTGGGTACCTAAAAGTAACTAGTTACAATGCAGGTAAGCCTGAGATGTGCCGAGAAGTCAAAGATGTGGTATATTGACAGCGCATGCTCAAGGCATATGACGGGTGATGAAACTCAGTTCATCACGTTTGAACGTAAACGAGGAGGGAGTGTAAGTTTTGGAGACAACAAGAAGGGTAAGATAGTAGGCTCAGGAATCATCGGAGGTAACCCTACTATTGAATCTGTCTCCCTAGTCAGCGGACTCAAATATAACTTACTCAACGTAGCTCAGCTATGTGACAATGGGAGAAAAGTTATATTTGATGCTGCTGGATGTAAAATATATGAGGGAAAAACGAATGAGTTAATTTTAACTGCCCCTCGGATAGATAATGTCTTCATGCTGAACCTAGAAAAGAAGTTTTCTAAAATTGTATGCTTAGTCACAAAGGAAGAAAATTCCTAGCTATGGCACAGGAGACTTGGTCATGTAAGCATGGACCTCCTGGCCAAATTAGCAAGAAAGCAATTGGTTGAGGGACTGCCTGAACTTAAATTTCAAAAAGACCAACTATGCCACGCTTGCCAAGCTGGAAAACAAACCAAACAATCTTTTCATAGTAAAAACATTGTCTCAACTAAACGTCCGTTAGAGTTACTACACTTGGATCTCTTTGGTCCAGTCCAGCCGCTGAGTCTGGGTGGAAGTAGATTTTCCTTGGTCATTGTAGATGACTTCTCTCGGTATACGTGGGTTATCTTGCTGACCAGCAAGGATGAGACCTTTGAGACATTTTCAAACTTGGTTAGAAAAATTGAAAATGAAAAAGACCTAAAATTAGCTCATATCCGTAGTGATAACGGTGGAGAATTCAAAAACCAAAAGTTTGTTGAATTCTGTGAAGCCAGCGGCATTGACCACAATTTCTCTGCTCCTAGAACGCCTCAACAAAATGGGGTTGTTGAAAGGAAGAACATGACTTTGTTTGAAATAGCCAGGACAATGCTGGATGAGTATAGGCTTCCAAAGTATTTTTGGGGAGAAGCTGTTAACACAGCATGCTATATTCTAAATAGGGCTCTAGTCAGACCTATACTTAAGAAAACCCCTTATGAACTTTGGAAAGGACGAAAGCCCAACATTGGATACTTTCGCGCCTTTGGCTGTAGATGTTTTATTTTAAATACCAAAGATAGCTTAGCCAAATTTGATTCAAAAGCTGATGAGGCTATCTTTCTAGGCTACTCAACAAACAGCAAAGCATACAGAGTTTTTAATAAGAGAACCCAAGTATTAGAAGAATCTATACATGTGCAATTCGATGAAGCTGACCCTGCAGGAAGATACCAGCCGCTGATAGAAGATGAACCAAACTCAGCACCTGCTGATCAAGAACCAGCTACTGAGTCCTTCACAAAACGGCTGACCAAGTGTAAGAGTGAACCTAAAATTACTTTCACTGACCAATCTACTTCTGCAGAGAATGTTGAAACACGAGTAGAACAAGACATGAATCTACCCAAGGAGATAAGAGTCCCAAGAGGGCATTCAGAAAATGCAATTCTTGACTCGGCTGGAAATAAGCTGGATGAACAAGGAAACGTAGTCAGAAACAAGGCAAGACTTGTAGCTCAGGGCTACAGTCAGCAAGAAGGTATTGACTATGGTGAGACCTTTGCCCCAGTGGCAAGGCTAGAAGCAATTAGGATTTTATGTGCATATGCATCTTACATGAATTTTAAACTGTTTCAAATGGATGTTAAAAGTGCATTTCTTAATGGAGTAATAAACGAGGAGGTCTATGTAAATCAGCCTCCAGGGTTTGAGGATCCTAAGTTCCCAAACCACGTTTACAAACTCAAAAAGGCTCTGTATGGCCTCAAGCAAGCACCACGTGCTTGGTATGAGAGGCTGACCAACTTCTTACTGACTAGAAATTATGTCAGGGGTCAAGCTGATACAACCTTATTCATTAAGAGAAAGGGTAAAGATACCCTGTTGGCACAAATATATGTAGATGACATCATATTTGGTGCTACTAATGAATCTATGTGCAAGGAATTTAGCAAGCAAATGTAGACTGAATTCGAAATGTCAATGATGGGAGAACTCAACTTCTTCCTTAGACTTCAAATTAAACAAGGAAAGAATGGCATATTCATCAGTCAAGCTAAATATGCCAAGGAGATATTGAAGAAATATGAACTAGAACATTGTAAGCCAATATCCACTCCTATGGGCACTGACACTGTCCTCTGTGCTGATGAAAATGGTAAGTCAGTAGACAGCAAGTTGTACCGAGGTATGATTGGCTCTTTACTTTACTTAATAGCAAGTAGACCGGACATTCAGTTCTCAGTATGTTATT
The DNA here is from genome assembly GCF_963576675.1 of Euphorbia lathyris. Classification (NCBI taxonomy): domain Eukaryota; kingdom Viridiplantae; phylum Streptophyta; class Magnoliopsida; order Malpighiales; family Euphorbiaceae; genus Euphorbia; species Euphorbia lathyris. The sequence continues at coordinate 31,836,752 of NC_088912.1, forward strand.
GTGCTAGATATCAGGCTAACCCTAAGGAATCCCATTACATAGCTGTAAAAAGGATCCTTAGATATTTGCAAAGCTCAGTTAATGCAGGTTTGTGGTATCCAAATACTCATGACTTTACACTCATTGGATACACTGACGCTGACTATGGCCGAGACAAGCTGGAAAGAAAAAGCACCTCTGGTGGATGCCATTTCCTAGGAAGCTGTCTTGTATCTTGGTTCAGCAAGAAGCAGGCGTCAGTAGCCCTGTCCACAACTGAAGCTGAGTACATTGCTGCTGGAAGCTGTGTTGCTCAAGTCCTATGGATTAAGCAACAGCTTGAAGATTACGGTGTTCAAACAAAGACAATTGAAGTTAAATGCGACAACAAAAGTGCAATTGACCTCTCAAAGAACCCAATCCAGCACAGCAGGATGAAGCATGTCAGAATAAGACATCACTTCATCAGAGATCATGTACTCAAGGAATAAATCAAACTGACTTATGTACCAACCGATGAGCAGCTCGCTGATATCTTTACAAAGCCTCTAGCACGAGAGCAATTCAGCATACTGAGAGAAGCCATTGGTATGTTTAATCCACTGTCTTAAATTCCTAAGTAAAAATGTGATATGATGCATGCTGAATGAATGTTAACATGCTGAGTGTTTTAAAGAGTATCTGTCAAAATCACATGCCCAGAAATAAATGCACACTGAGTGAGTTATCTCATGCCGAGTAACTAATCTCTATAACTATCCGTTGAACAAAACTGACTACTCAGAATATGAAACGTTTATAACAACACACGCTGAGTAAAAGTAATCATTAGCATTCAATGCAAACGCACGCGTCATGACACCTGTACAACGCATGCGCCGAATACGTCTTAAAAGTGTCATAAATGTCAGGGTTTCTGCCGATTGGACAACCCAAGGGCAAAATCGACCTAAATTCAAACGAAAACCTAAGTTAAAAAATCTATAAATAGTGGGTATTTCCCCACTACCTTCTCTCTACGCGTACTGAACTTTAGAAAGCTTCAGAATTTCCTTAAGCACTTACGAACTTCAGAACCTCCCAAGATGACAAAACCCTCTTTCAACGTCTCCGGTGCCGGTCGTTCCAAGAACACCACCGATGAACCATCTAACAGTAATCCATCAACTCAGCCTTCACCATCCAAAGCTGTTGGTAAAGAACAAGCCACTCAACCTCAGGGAAAACCAGCTAAACCTAGGCAGTACATTCGCGTATTCGAGAATGTACGAGAATGGAAAGTAGAACCTTCACGATGGGTTTCTCAGACCTTCATCGACTCAGAACAACCGTTCTGTGATTGGATAAAGAACAACGGTTGGACCGAGCTGTTCTCCCTGCGTTTTCCCACCTACCCTGACTTGGTTATGGAATTCTATCATAACCTCAAAGCTGGCGTAAAAGACCATGACTACTTAGTCACCGAAGTCAGAGGAAAAACCATCTTTATAAACCCAACGTACTTGGGATCCCTACTCAGCCTCAAAACTGAAGGTGCCGAATTAAGAAGAAACGGTGACCAGAAGGACATCTACTATGATGAAACTTTCTGTAAGCCTGCTGGGTACATTGGAGAGGTATCCAGCTCGTCCATGGGTCAGCATCAGAAGATGGCCCATTTCCTGCTGGTTCAACTAATCTACCAAAAGGTCAACTGCACCAGCTCAGCATCACACTTCGAGATGTGCTTTATCTGGCACATGCTGACCTACAAACCAATAAACATGCCAGTGTTTCTCATAGCTGGGTTTCTGCGCAGTACCAACAATCTTCGACTCGGCTCATTGATCACTAAGATCCTAGTTGATCACAAAGTTGACCTTCAAGGAGAAACTTGTGTTAAGGGATCGGAGATCACTGCCGCTTCACTACGTGCTCTCAAATTCAATCAGCCCTTAAAGAAGGGAAAGTTCGTTGAGCTGCCTGAAGATCAAGTCGAAGAAGAACTACCTGCTGAGGTGATTGTTCCAGCAAAAGGCAAAAGAACAGAAGCTCCTGCTATCAGAAAAAGGAAGCCTACTGGCACCCCATCTAAGGAAACTGAGCCTCAATCCAAGAAATCCAAATCTGCTGCTGAGTCAAACTTAGAGACTACTCAGTCAGCTGAAAAGCACTGCAGGCAAGATGAGCCTGCAACTGAGGGTACAGCTGGTGCTCCTCCGAAGAAGCAAACGACTTCTACCCTTTCACCCATTCATGCTCTTCCACTTGACTTCATTGTCACGTCGGACTCACATTATGCTCAGCATTGTGCTGAAGAAACTGAGCAATATGAAAATGAGGTGGACCTAGACGAACATTTCGTCACTCAGCTCGAGGAAGAGCTTGAGAACGACGACACTGAGGAAGAAGGGAATGCACAGGAGCAAACGGAGGAAGCTGACTCTGAAAGGACCGCCAGTGAAAATGCTCAAGTTGACCAAGCTCAAACTGAGTCAGCCGATGGAGTTGATCAACATAAAGAACAAACTGGCCAGCAACCTGCTGATCAGAACATACAAGGCCCTCCATCTCAAGCTGATGTGAATCAGGCTGATCTTCCTCCCGTACAAAAGCCAAGAAGAAGAAGACTGGTAAAGCCATCCATCTTAGACCAACCAGTCAGCGCACCAGTACATGACCCTTCCAAGGTAAAATTGACCTTCTTTAGGAAGCCAGTTCCTTCTGCATCATCTCCTCAACCTTCCCAAGCCTTAGAAAACCAAGCCTCTTTTTCTACTCAGGAACACGCCGACCAACCTAACCTTGTCAACCCAACAATCCAAACCGAGCAAACTCTCAAAGAAAACATAGCCCCTGTCAGCTCTGAACCTATCCAACCTGACCATTCCACTGAAGCTGACCCTGCTCACCAAACATCTGAACAACAATCACTTGAGCAGAACCCAACAATAACTCCAGTCCCTGACCCAGCATCTTTACCTGGTCAAACTGATATCTCTCAGGCCACAACCAATGTTACTGAGTCTAGTCAAAGAATCATTGACTCAGTGCAGGCCCTGATTCGAGACATTCAACACTCAACTCCTCCTGCTACTGCCATTTCTCCCATTGAGTCTACTCAGCCCTCTCAAGTAACTCAACTTCTCAATGAAGTTAAGGAACTTAAAGACCTGCTAAGTATTCTCCTATCTTCGCAAGCACAGCACGCTAGGCAGGATTCGATTGCTAAACTGGCAGAGATCCAGCTGACCACTGTTCAATGCCTCACTACTCTATCTACCCAGATCCAGAACCTGTCAGCTGTGAATCCCAATCTTGCCACTTCTTCTGAGTTAAAGATGTTGTTTGCTCAGCTTCACACTGAACAGAACAAGACCAATGCTCAGCTTGCAAACACATCTCAATGCTCGATGGAGCAACTAAGTGAGGCAGTTCATCTACTAAACCTTCACAAAGAGGAAATGGACACCGATCAACTCAAACAGGATCAAATACTGACCAATTCCTAGAAGATTTTTGACCATGTAAGACACAACAATCTTCAGCACGAGCACTATGATACTTCACTTCTCAAAACCTTCCACAACTCCTTTGCTGCGCTGACAGACACAATCACATGGCTAGGAAAAGGCCAAGCCTATGTGCTCAGTATGCTTAGCGCTGCTGCCATTGGTATTAATCCTGAAGTCCTCAGCAATGGTGCTCCTATTTTCGATGGGTTAGACGAAAGTGCTGATCGTTTAAAGACCTTCTCTGCTGAGCTCACCAGAGCTGTTCTTTTGGATTCTTTCAAGTTGTTTCCACCTGGTGCTGGCAAAACGGGGGAGAAGAAAGATCAGCGTAGAACTCAAGCTGAAGGCAGTCAGCAAAAGAAGAAGAAATAGATAGTCCATTGAAACTTAGTCTATACTTAGTTTATTTCCTTCTTCTTGTAACATATATTATGTATGCTGACTATCTCATGTTATATATCCTACATGCTAAGTATTATCTGAATGCATGCTGCGTATAAAAATTAATGTTTGAACTTGTCTAATATAAACCATTGAACAAATAAATTACTCAGCTCTTTGCTCTGTCACTATACATTACTTCCGCTGAATGAATACTGAGTAAAATAGAATATGACCCATAAGCTGACATATACCTGAAAACTGATCTTAGACTTATTCAATTAAACCTTAGAATGTTTAGAATAAAACTAAGTCAGTAGCTCAGCCCTGACGGGGGAGTTCACTTAATCAATGAGGTCAACTGTCATGGGGGAGCTCAACGCTGAGTTCCTTGCTGATTAGTTTTGCCAACATCAAAATGGGGGAGTTTGTTGAAACACCTTTCCACAGGATTTTGATTTGACAAAATTAATTAAGTGAAATTAAATATTCTATAACACATTAAGTTTAAATGCTTTGATTTATTGTTACTAATGTGTTTGTTCAATGTTGAGTTTATAATTGTTATAAGACATAAAGATCATAAGGCCCAAGCCCTATATGGAAGTCAAAGCCCAAGTCAAACAAGCCCAAGATCACTCAGCCCGCGTATTTCAAAATGCTGCCGTTGAGTATTGAAACGAAGCTCACCAATGAAGGATCGAGAAGATCCACGTAGACAACTTCGGTATGAAGCTGCTGAGCTGTCTCGACAAAACGTACAAGACAGCCGCTGACTACAAAGCAACTTCCAGACCAAGTATTTCCTCTGTTGGTAAAGAACAGACGACGCAGGAAGCTGTCTGTTTGACATTACCCGATTTGGAGGAACATACTGCCACACTGACCGAAGAACAGAAGATGCTGGAATCTGATTGGCCAAGAGAACTGCTGACAGACTGAGTGAAAACGACCTGTAGCCGTTTCCCTCCAACGGTTATTTCGAAATTCGAAATAACCAGAAGCTCTCACAGCTCTCTATAAATAGAGCATTCAGAATCCACATTCAATAGAGAACTTTGAGCTAAAGCCGTTACGCTGACCAAACGTGTATAAAAGTTCTCCATCAAAAGCAAAGCAAATTCTTACACTACAAGCTTATTCATCTGTGTAAAAGTCTAGAGTGATTGATCCTCAATCATCTAAGGTGTTCTAGCAATTGTTGTTTAGGACAAATCTTAATCATTTCTAGGAATAGAAAGGAGAGGCTGAGTACTCGGTTTTAAGTACTCAGCGGAGAGATTAGGATTGAGTAGAAGTATAGAGGAAGGTACTCTTGTCATACTCAATTGCTGATATTGTAAAAGGTTTGAGGCTCTACCTTTAAAGAGCTCAGTAGAGGATTTGAAATCTCGGAAGTGTTCCGGGGACAGGACGTAGGCTTGGAAGAAGCCGAACCTGGATAAATCTGCTGAGTGAAGTATTTCTAAACCTTAACTCCTTATTTATATTGCTTGCTTAAAACAAACTAAAACTGACCAAGTAAAAGAGGTCAAGCTGAGTTGTGCGCTGTCAACGAATTAGTTCAGGAATAGACTCCAAGTGCTATTTCCTGACCTAAGCAACGAAACTGACCTAGTCACTAGTTGACTAAGCCAGTGTCTTGTCGATTGATCAGCGCCGCTGTCATATAATCTTTTCTTAAGAAAAAGAAATTTGCCCTAATCAATTAAAAAGGTCAAATAGTTCCTAACCCCCCCCCTTGGAACTATATTTGCAACCTTACAAGGGACCAACACATCTTTCTGTGAGTGATTGGTCGTGGTCTTCCTTGTATTCCGACTGAATCATGATTAGGTGGTGAGCTTGCATTGCATCTATGGAACTCTTCACATTTCTTTTCTAAAGCGACTTTATTTAATTAATGCTAAATTAAGGTTTTCTGTTATTTTAAGATTGTACTATCAGTGCCTTATTAAGTTTGCCATATTTTTTTATTGGAATGAAATATAACTCCCGTTTGATCGTCTGTTCGGATTCAGGAAAGGCTACTTATTATATGTTTTCTTTTTCATGTCTTGAGTTAAGCTAAATTCATACCCTTTCGAGCCATTTTCACAATCTTTATTTCGAAATGTGTTGCTAAAACTAGGGGGATTTTAGGTTCACCTTTTATACAACTGAAGTGAATTGAGAGTAAAAGAAAAGCTTCATTTAGATCATTATTCATTTTTTAAAGTCTTTCTGGTATTAGGTAAGTGGTTGACACAATTTGGTTAAAAGTTGAATTAATCTTTACAAGTCCAAATTGAATGATGACCAACTCTTTCACTGTGATTTACTAGGAATTGAGAAGAGGAGAAGAAAGGAAAAACTATTGTACTCTATTTAACAATTGAAAACTTAATGACTTATCTATATATGTTGTTGCAGCATGACAGAAAGAGATAATTGCAAGTGCATGAACAGATTTTGAAAAGACCTCGTGCACTTAGCGAATTGTATCGCTAAATGCAGAATGGGAAATTCATGATAAAAATGGAACAGAAGTTTGATGGTGTTTGTTGCTTATGATGTTGCAGAGTGGGGATATCGCAATTGATAATCTTATTGCAGTATAATGCTGAACCTAAAGCTTATGATCGATATTTATCCTATTCCAGTAATTAGAATAAAATTTTACCTAAATAACCAAAACAATTTATAAAATTCAGAAACAATATATTTTTATTAGTATAGGTTTGACATTGTCAATGACCTAAATAGTAGGATAAATATATATTAAGATTTTTTAATTACCAAAACTTTATTTTTTTTTATCGAATATTTATTATGATTTTTTAATTGCCAAATTCTTGTTGGAGCATAAATGATGTTTGACATATTGGTTATATAAACCGTCGGTAAAAAATATAGCAACAGTTAAAAACCGTTGCTAAAGTGAAAAATATCTTTCAATGAAACTTTTTTTTTTTTGTAGTGTAATCAATCTGCTAACAACTATTATGCTAAAAAGTAACAAAAGAAAAAGAAAACGAAAACATAGAGATATTTTGTATATTCAATATACAAAAAAAAGAATGAAAAAAATACAAAATATATAATTTTTTAATCCAAATAGTTGTTATTAATAAAACTACTATTAACATGTAAATTATTAAAATGGTAGGATATATATTTTATACTTAAAAGTTTAAATTAAGTAATTTACTAATAGTAGGTATATATTTTATACTTAAAAGAGTTTAAATTAAGTAGTTTACTAATAGTAGGATATATATTTAAGTAATTTCTAAACTTTTAGATTTTGTTTATGTAAATATATAAATTTTAAAATTATGTAATTTAGGTTTATGTATATTTTAGTAAAAACCAAAGCGGACCATCCGGTTTAACCTAGTTCAACCAGAACCAGTAATAATTCTGAACCAGAAATGATTCAAATTTTTTATCTTTAAAAATCCGCTAGAACTACTCAAACCAACTGGTTAAACTGGAGATTTGGTCTTTTTAGATTACAAGCATATTTACTTAAAAAATATATATATAAATTTATGGTTATAAGAACCAAACTGGACCGTCCCATCCACTATTTCATTTTGACACCAAATTAACGGGTCAAATATCAGACAATATTTTAGAAGAAAATAATTTGAAAAGGATTTATAGATAGATTCTACTAAGATTAGAGACTTAAAATACTTGAACTCCATATGATGTTTGCAATGATATAGTCATTTCTTGCTGCAAAGAAATGCTTTAGAAATTGTTTCGGATGCAAATTATATCAACCGAATAGAAAATATTACATACTAAGATAAAGTCTTCCGAAAGCAAATTATATTATTTCACACCATTAATCATCTTCATATAGTCCAGAAATTCCAAGTCCTTCAGTACCTGCACTCAAATGCCAAAAATCACAATTCAGGTTGCCTGTACCATAATCGTTTTATATTATCTCATATAACTTATGATCGTTTTATAAAAATGATAATAGTATTAATCGGGTTCTCTCTATATTTCGTAATATCGTGTCAAAAATGCCATCTAGAAATGTCTTATAAAAATAAGACTTGCAAATGAATGCAACAATATACCTCTAAAAAGCTCCAACCCTCGATCTCAAAAGCTCCAACCCTCGATCTCACGTTCACTTAGTTCAAACTTCCAACAAATAAAATAAAAGGTCAAAGTCAATTTTCTTGGCACAAAATCAGAAATTATATTCATTTTCTAGCTTATATATATATATAAGAAATAGAAAGAGTTGCATAAAAATTTAATATATACCTTCAAATCCTTTAGTTTGTAAAGGGTTGTTTGAAGATGATCTTCCATTATTTTGATCTTTTCAAGGCTCTCAACATTATAAGGATTCTTCCAATCCCTACCAAAAGTAAATTAATACATATTAATACAGAATGTTTCTTTTTCTTGATATGGTTTTTTTTTTTTTTTGTAAGAGGATAGGTTCGTATCCACAACCTCCCACCTCTTATTTCAGAGCTGTACCGAGCTATATTCCTTAGCCAGTACAAAGTGTTTCTAATGCATTAAAAGCGGAGAGACAAAAACTATGATATTTCGATCAAAGCGAGTAATATTTAAATAATATAATACCAGACTATTATTACAATGTAACAGTAAAAAACATAAAGCAAACCTCAGAAGTTCTTTCTTCTCAAAGAGTTTTTTTTTCAGCTCGTTCAGCTGTTGCGTCTGCACCTGTTTAAATTGGACACATTTTAAGTATTTAATTAATTTTATAATACAAAATTAAAGGACTACAAAGATTTCTCAATTTGAAAAGAACATATATATACATACTCCAAGTTGTTCGCGTCTGCAAAAAAAAAAAAAAAAAAAAAAGAAAAATTACAAAAAACATATGGATAATACAAAATGCATGGTTAGGAATTAGAAAAGTTCTGCATATATATATATATATATATATCTGTAATATATATATATACCTATCAATTGTATGGTTTTCTAGATCACCACCATCTAAGTTCAGCTTTTCATACGCCTTCTCAAGCGCCTTTCAAATATAAAGGTTATATTAACATATTAAATATAAATCTAAAAATGAAAATATAATTACTTTTCATTTAAGTAAATGCATACCTTCATAGTGTATGCCTTCCTGAAAATTTTAATAAGAATAACTTAGCAATTGAATGGGATATTGGCTGAATATTAATCATTGTAACTAAAAATATAAATATTATGTAAAAATTGGTGATTTTTTTTTTAATAAAACTATTTATGCTGAAGTGATCAGTTCCATTAAATTTTAAAATTCATAATGATTTTGTACTGACGTTATGATAATAATAATTGAAAAGTATAAAAAAAAAAGGGCGGCCCGGTCGCATTACGCGTCCCCGCTGAGCGAGGGTCCGGGGAGGGGTCCCACCGCAAGGGTGTATTGGGGGCAAGCCTTCCCTTGCCAATTTAATTGGCAAGAGGCCGCTCCTATAATTGAAAAGTATAAATAGAAAAAAAACAATTATCTTTTTGCTTTGTTTAAAACTATAATTGTTTAATTATTTATATAATAACATAAAAGAGAGATAAGTCGCACCTTTGTTCTCGGTCGTCCAAAGACAATTTGCAAAACCTGTCTAAAACAGCACTTATATCTCTGAAACAATAAATTCAATAAATTAAGTTATATATTATACAAAAATCACATATTCTAATTTACCACATCGGACATATTTATATATTTAACCTCTTGAGCCATTTTATATGCTTGTGAAACTCAATTAATGGAAGGACTAATAATTTATTAATTCATGTATTATTACCTAACACAATATTTAGTCCTCTCTTTAACTTTTTGTTCTTTTCAAACAATTTAGTCTTTTTATCCATTTAAATTACTGATTTGCCCTTTACCTATTAGGGGTAAATTACATTTTTAGTACTAGACAGAAGTACTTAAATTCATTAAGATTGGAATATAAAATCTCACACTTCCACTTAAAATTATAAAAATTTGAGTCTAATATGAAATTTTGGCCACTTTAAGGGATGAAATTATCAAAATTCGAATACAGTATCAAATTTTTTTATTACTTTTTTTTAAGAGAGATATACTGTATCCAATCTTGCCCACTTTTCCACTCTAAAATCTGACTTGACAGTCAGAATTAATGAACATGTGAATCTAATATCAGCTTCTTTTTACTTTTTCTCAACAGAATATTAACTATTTATATGCATCATAGATATATTCATATCTAGAAATGGTTTTTTTTTTTTTTAAAAAGCCAGTTATAGCAAAAAGAATCTACTGAATTTTAACAGAAGCTAGAAGATTTACATTTAACAGAGGGCAGCCAGCTGAAATAAAATGAAGACAAAAAAAAAAGAAAGACTGAAAACAAGTTGAATTTAAAACACGTTATGTTTAACGAATAAAGGACCGGAGATGCGTATGTTGAGATGGATGTGTGGTCACACGAGAAAGGACCGGGTGCGTAATGAAATAATTAGGACAAAAGTAGGGGTTACATCTATTGAGAATAAAATGAGAGAAAACCGACTAAGGTGGTTTGGCCATGTGAGACGTAGAGCGCTTGATGCGCCGGTTAGGAGAACCGAAGAGTGGCAAAGGGATGTAGTGGTGAGGGGTAGGGGAAGACCTAAGCAAACTTGGAGGAGGGTGATCGAGAGTGATATGAGTTTATTGGGAATTGAGGAAAATATGGTAGTGGATAGGACGGAGTGGAGGGAGCGAATCTGTGTCGCTGACACGACTTGATTTTCACGGTTTTATATGATGGTTCATGTTAGCCGACCCCGAATCATTTCGGGACTAAGGCTTTGTTGTTGTTGTTGTTGTTTGTTGTTGTATGTTTAACGAATAACATATGCTAAATTTGTAAATGTGTTTAAGAGAATCTAATTTTGTTTAGAGAACCGTTGCGTCTAACGAATAACATATAATAAATTTGTAACACGTCGAATTAGAAACACATGTCTAAGAGAATCTAATTTTATTTTGAAACACATGCATCTAACGAATAGAAATAAAATAAATTTGAAACAAGTTGAATTTTGCAAAACTTGTCTAAGAGAATATAATTGTAATAAGGATTAAAACACTATTTGGCCCTGGCCCTGATCTATCCAAAATATTGATTTTTGGCCCTGATGTATTATTTGGGAACATTTGCCCCTGACCTATCCAAAATGTTTGTTTTTGCACCCCTAACCTATTATTTGGTTATATTTTGCCCCTGACCTATCCAAAATTGGTGAAATCTCAACCATCCACACTGGTTGAGATTTCACCAATTTTAGATAGATCAGGGGTGATCTAACCAAATAATAGGTAAGGGGGCGAAAATAAGCATTTTGGAGAGATGAAGGGGGCAAATGTTACTAAATAATAAATCAGGGGTCAAAAACCAAAATTTTGGATTAGTCAGGGGCAAATATAATGAGATGGCCAAGTAATAAGGGAAAAAAAGGATTACTTGTCATGGCCAACAAAGTGAGTTGGCTTTCCTGAAGGAGAAAACATGACAACAGCTAGATCAACATCACAGAGGATAGAAAGTTCTTTGGCCTTCTTCAAGAGTCCAACTTTCCTCTTTGAATATTTGACTTGTCTTGCCTTCACACTATCCAATCTTGCTATGTCCAACTTCTTTCTTCCCATTTCACCTCTCCAATTTCTGAAACTGAAAATGAAAATGCAGAAATTAGGAAAACCATGGTATTTTATACATGTGAAACTTCAGAAGAACTGATTTCAAATTTAGAAATTAAAATCTGTAGATTTTGGTGCAGTTCTTCTGGACCATTGATCTTCATCATGCAATGCCACATGTTCAAATTGGCAGACAATAGAATCCACTGCTCTAATTACCTTGACTAAAATGTATTAACTCATCTTTGGAAAGTGAATTTGTCCTAATCTGAAACCAATTAATATACTAATCTGCTAAAGTAACAAAACAAAACAAACATAATCTGCTAAGGCAATGCCACATGTTCAAATTGGCAGATAATAAAATCCTGCTCTGCCAATGCCTATCCATTAGCATGACTAAGTCATGTTTGGAAAGTGAATTTGTCCTAATCTGTTACCAATTAATTTACTAATCTGCTTAAGTAACAAAACATAAAAATAGTAGGGTATATATTTTATACTTGAGTTTAAATCATGTAATTTACTGAACTTTTAAATTTTATTTATGTATATTTTAAGTTCAAATCACGGTTGTAAGAACCAAACCGGACCGTCCGGTTCAACCGAAACCGGTAACAATTTCGGACTAGAGGTGGGTCAAATTTTTAATCTTTAAAAACCGGCTAGAACCGCTCAAACCAACCGATTTAACAGTGAACCTGTTGACCTAGTGCCGGTTGAGCGATTTGGTCCAGTTAGATTTCAGGCATGTTTATTTAAAAAAATGTATTATGGTTATAAGAACCAAACCAGACTGTCCGGTTCAACCTGGTTCCAACGGAACCGGTCACAAGACCGAAGGTTGTTCGAATTCTTAATCTATCACAACTGGCCAGAGCCGCTCAAACCAGCCGATTTAACCGTAAACCGGTTGACCCAGTGCCGGTCGGGCGGTTTTGTTCAGTTAGATTTCAAACATGTTTAATTGAAAAAAAATTAACTTTTAACAGAGGTAGGATTCAAACCTCTATTAACCAAACAATTTAAATGTTGAACAAATTATATACAACTTAATTGTTGATAAAAAACAATAAATTAAACACTAGCCTAGGCTAAGCCATATTGGCTTGTATTGAGGGATCCCGTGTTCGAATCCCCATAATAACAAAAAAATTGTTTTTTTATTTAATGAATGACGAAAAATGACCCAATCAGACCGCTCAACCGAGACTAGTTCAAACGGCTTATGGTTAAACCGGTCATTTGAGCGGTTCTGACCAGTTTTCAGAGATCACTAGTGGAAAAAAGTTTATTTGAGAAACGCGACGCAAATAATTACTTTCTGTCGGATTTTTCTGTACTGATAAATTATTTACAATACAAAAAAAAAAGGATTGAATGGAGTACTATACCCGAGCCTTCATGTTTGGAGCATTTTTATCAATTTCTGATAATATGGCATCCATTTTTTGCTTAAAATCCGCTTCAATAGTTTCCTTGTCAGAAGGTCTTATACTCAAGAAAAGGTCTGTTCAGTTGGCTCAAATCAAAATATGGGCCGCGAGTCAAGTCAATTTCCATCAGAGCTGGAACAGTGAAGGTTAATAAGTTCTAATTCACATTTCTCCACTGTATCCTGCTTCCAAACCAAGAGTTGTTAAGTACGTTCCTCCTGTAAGCCAGCAAGAACGACATCAGTAGCAATTTGATAAACAGCAGTTCAATCTTAAAATTATAATTAAAATCTATTAACCCGAAAACTTCATATACGAATTATTTGATAGTCTAGAAGGGCTCCGTGTTCCTACCTCACTAAGCACCTCCTTGGGCAAATGAACTTGCTGTGACCTTTCAAGTTCTGAAATCTTACTAAGAAGATCCAAATGGATAGATGAATAGAGCAGGTATATACAAGAATAGAACACAAATGGATAAATCCTAGACCTTGGGAATCATATTCTTTCTTTTCTTGGTTACAATGGAGGGGCTAACCCCGAGGAAACACCAAAAATCATATTCTTTCTAATGCAAGATATTATATGAGAGTAAGTTCAAAACTAGCAGAGGATCATGTCTGTATAAATATGGCATCAATTTATTCGTCGAGTGTATTACTTCGACAAAAATATATTAAGCTAATTATATCAACGAAATCTAATTACAAGGGCATCATACCTTTCCTTTATTGTATACAAAACTACCATCCACTGCCTTGAAGTTAAGATACTTAGTAACATCAGTATGGATGAGAACTCGAACCAAGTTTGCGTTGGCAATGATGAACTGCGAAAAAAAGAGATATGAAGCATTATTAAGTGAGTCAAAAGTAAAAAACATAGAAATTGTGATATGTACTCGAATGACACATACCTTAGGTATCATATCAACGTTATACTCCTTACTTAAACCGAGGACTTCTGGAGGTTTTTCATCTCCCCCTAAAGCGCATCCAAAGCTACAATTGTCAACAAATTTCAAAACGAGGATCAGATAGATTTAAAATACAGTCATAAATTTAGTTAATTAACAAATTCTATATCCAGACAATGAGAGAATATACCTGATTAAGATTAAGAGAGGTTGATTCACCTCCATAGTAGTCATTTCGGTCCATATGCAACACCTATTTCCAGAGAAGAGATTCAGTAAAATGTTGCATAAATATGTGCCTATTATGAAGATTCAGGAGCAAAGCTTCTAGAGACCAAGATCATTCATATCAAACCTCTCTATAAACCGGATCATGAAGTGTAGATTTGAGACAAAAATATATAGGCCCCGTTTGGTAAAGAGCTTTTTGGGGTAAAATTAGAGGTTTGAGCCACTTTAGAGGTTTTGATTAGTCATACCTCTAATAGTGGTGCTTGGTGAAGAGAGGTTTGAAAGAGCTTATTGGGTCCAAAAATGTAATTTCAAAAAAGCTCATTTTATGAGCTTTTTCAATTAGATTATTGCTCCATCTCTTATGAATGACATTTTTACCCCTAATTATTATCTTTTAACTCCAAATAAATGCTTTATCATGTCTTTATTTGTCATTTACTCAAACAGCTATCAGCAATTAGTTAAGTTTTAGCAAATTTACACAATCAGCTAGTCAAATCACCTAACCAAAAAGGTAATCAGCTAACGGCTAATGTAATCACCTATCAGCTAACAGCTATTTGCCAAACAGGGCCATAATCTCTCTTCTCAATTAATTCGATTACTGTGGATTAGGAGATGGACACAAATATATTAATATCGGAATCTTCGAAGTGATTTCCGCTCTCCAGCACTCAAATAACTGCAATGTGGTACTATGAATAAGCAAGACCTATTAAACTCAATATTAGCAATTACTAGCAACATTCAAAAGTCAAACGTTTGATTTATTGATTCCTATCACTTTATATTAATACTTATCATATATATACTATACTTGCTCCGCCTTAATCTACTTTTCTGTATCAGTTGAAAATATCAATGCTGGACCCTCTATTGAGTGCTAGCAGATCGAGGGGTTATAGGCAGCAATTCTCAGACAACCGACGCATTTTATCCATTATTGATGAAATACCATTTGTGGATACACATTGCTGCATCTTAAGGACATATTGAATTTGCCGTGGAAATCATGAATGTTCAACACGAGACTGCTCTTGATATAGCTTTGAAAAACTCTATGTTTGAAGCGTTTCAATTATTGTTGGATAAGCTTATAAGAATTAAATGAACTGAACTTATCATTTAATCTAATAGCTGGCATTGAGAATGAAGGTATAGGCCTGAAGATACTTATTTCATGCATTCTCAAATTAATACGGTAAGTAGTGAATGGTTTTAATTAATTTGCAGGTTTTGAAAGACTATCAACACTTACCAAATTGGAGATTCTTTATTTACGCTTTAACAACTTCAACCACAGTATCTTACGATCTTTGACTGCTCTTCCGTCTTTGAAATATTTATATCTGGATGGATATATTCTGAATGACACAATTAATAAGTTCGTTCAAAACTAGCAGAGAATCATGTTTTTAATGAAATTCTGATAAAAGAGCTAATTAAGGAAAAGAATTAAAATTGGAAACAGGCTGAGAAGGAAAAGCTAACATTCAAACGCAGCAGGTCTTCTCTGGTTTCATTGTTGATATCACCATTAGCATTCTGTAACAACAATACAAGTTTATGAAACAGAGACCCCAATTAATAAATATAGAAATGAAGAACTATTAAGCAAGAATCGCCAGGGAAATAAAGAACCGAACCTCTCAGCCAATAAAAACCACGATAACTTCTACTTTAAACAAAATTAACCACTTCCACTAACGTTCATAAACACATAAGTACATCCAAATTAACCATATGGCAACTAATATACAAGTTAAGCTAACATGTTTCTCAATCGTCAAATGACCATACAACTGGTCAGTAAAACAATAATAAAAGGTTTTGCAACAGCAAATTCTCCTGAACTAAAGAAAAGAACACATTCAAGTATGGAAACAAAAACATATTTAAGCTATGTAGAGCTAAAGTTTTAAGCTATCTATAGATGAAGTTGAAAATTAACGGATGGAGGCATTGTAAACTTTAATTTGGATTGGAAAAACAATATCACAATTTTCCAAAACATACTTTATTTGAAATATTCTAATCTATTTGCTTGCTCATCATACTCAATTGGCCTAATTCCCAAAGCTTTGGTTATTCGGAGTTTGATTTGATATTGCTGTTACAGATCTTTTCCACTTTATATTGTCATATTTATGGAAGTCAGTTTACACAGGTAGGTAGATGCAAAGAAATTAGGGAATTGACATAAGATAGATGCAATGTGAGAATTTCATTGAAATTAAAATCACCTGATCATCGGCAACCAGCAGTGGAGACAAGAGTCAACTGATGGTAGAGAAAGATGGCAGTGCTGGTCGACTGGGCAGATGGAGAATTGAAGCACTATATTTGATTTGGCTGCTTCCACAAATAAAAACAGCTAAACAAGAAGGAAGTGAAGCTGCAACCTCCAATGACTGCAGTCCAAGAAAATCATGATTCTGTAACTGCTGGCCTGTTACACTATGAATGTTAACCAATTGAAAAATTCAAAGTCTCACAACAAAAAACAGAACAAAGATGCATGAAATTAAATCAGCATTCAAAGGTTAGATTAGCTTTTATAGATTTAGGATTCAGAGAAATCAAGTATCAAATAAGCAACCCTTTTAACCCAAATACAGAATCAGAAACAAAGGTAATAAGCAAGAAAAATGATAATGAATCAGAAGAATATAACTGACCTTAAACAGGGAGTTATGAAAATAGTAGCCTGGAGAAATGGAGAGAAATGAAGAGAAACAAGAGTGCCAGGGCTTCCGTACAGTACTCGAGATCAGCAGCAAGAAGATGACACGTACCTGGTGAACGACAAGGAGAAGCGGTGTAGAAGATGAAGTGAAAGACAAAACTAACCCTCCATGAAGGGACGTCGTTTCGACTTGCGGTGGTTAAGTACGCAAATGCCCATTGGAGGTGTTTTTGGAAAATGGGAAGAAATTGAAAAAAAATGAATCCAAGTTGAAATGTACAAGTAGAATATTTCAAAATTAAAGAAGCTGAGTAATGCAAGTATGTATATGTCAATTATATGCATTCATATGTATATGTCAATTATATGCATTCATTTTTATGCAAAATAAGAAGCAAAGAATTGGAACGTGGTTTGTGTCACGGGGCCTACCGTCCGGACCCGTGCGGCGCTTACTTGTCTCCCCCGAAGTAAGCCGGCCAAGGGAACTAGATCACTCTAGCTGCAAAGATCACATGCAAGGGTTAGATAGGAACCACATATAGTGAATATAATAGCATACATACGATAGCAACATAAGGACAAGCATCTCAATCAGGCACACACATGGATAACATATAGGACACTCAAGAAGGAACAATACGCGGATGATGTTATTCATAGATAAGCAACAGTGTTACACCACGGGTCCCATCTCATAGTAGTAGGGGGGCAACTACTAGAGATGGTAGACTACCAACAACCGAGTGACTGTCCAGTATGACAGGTCACTCCCCCCTATAGTGTTTCTTATACCAACTTGAGTCCTACTGACAATGGCTATTACAAAGCTCCATATAACACAATAGAGTAAGTCTCTCCCCATTGTTACATAGTTTGATTACAAAGATAATCACCCCTTACACTCTCCCCCACTCAGAGGTTCGACGTCCCTGTCAAACGGGTCTTGATGAAGTCTTCAATCTTGTTTTGGAAAGGTTGGAGGTCGGTTGCTTTCTCCCAGCTTGTTTCTTCTATTCCTTGAGCTTTCCACTTGACAAGGTATTCTGTGTGCGGGCGGCGGTGACATGCCGTTGCTGTGCGTTCTGCAAGGATTTCTTCCACTTCTTTGCTCGCAGGTGCTTTCTTTGTAATTGGAGGTCGCTTTGATTTGTTGCGCTGATCGTCTACTGTGTCTGGGTGGTACTCCTTCAAGTTGCTGACATGGAACACTGGGTGGAATGGAGATGGTAGACTACCAACAACCGAGTGACTGTCCAGTATGACAGGTCACTCCCCCCTATAGTGTTTCTTATACCAACTTGAGTCCTACTGACAATGGCTATTACAAAGCTCCATATAACACAATAGAGTAAGTCTCTCCCCATTGTTACATAGTTTGATTACAAAGATAATCACCCCTTACAGTTTGTACGTGTATTATACCTTACCTTAAATAAGTGTAGCAATGCAGTCGTTTATGGAATAAGGTAAAAAAATACCACTAACCTTTATATCAAAAGTAAATTTATCCATAACATCTAAGAAATGGTACAATTTTACTTTTGACGTTGGCAGTTAATAGCAATTTTATCCCGATATTGATAAGTTGAGTCAATTGAAAAAATTATTTATCAAATTATATTCTCGGTCATGAACCTTATCATCTACACTTTACATGTGCATCATTTTACCATTAATTAACAACAGACTACAAAAATATGGTTAAACATGAAAAAATTAAAAATATATTGTATTTTATACGAGTTGGAAAAAAAATCAAATATTTCACCGAATTTAAAAATATTAATTTCCAAATTCTATTTTTTTTATAGAAATTGGGACGAGATAGACCTTGAGCGGGGAGAGCACCCATGGCTCAAGAACTGTCAAACCCGTCATATATTAATAAAAGAAAATGTGAGTGTTTGAACAAGAGAAGAGGAAGGAGAACAAACAAGAAGAAGGGGGAAGGAGAAAAGTTTAGAAAAGATCAAGAAAAACGCAAATGAAAAATATTACAGATGTCATCATTGATAAACCTGGGACAAAAAGCAGGAGCTGAAGGCCACCAATTGATCACAGAGGAAGAGACTCCAAACTTTGCCAAAGCATCAGCAACGCGATTCCCTTCCCTAAAGATATGTGTAAAAATAATGTTCATCCTATAGCAAATACTGAGACAGTTCAACCACTCTTGTCAAATACTCCAAGGAACATCCATGGAACGAAGTCGAAGCAGATTAACTACGTACATAGAGTCTGACTCAACCCAAAGATGATGCCAATTTTTCTCCCAAACAAGTTCAATTGCAAAAATAGCGGCTCTCAATTCAGCCATATAAGCAAAAGAATGAGGGGTAGAAAAAGCAAAATAACCTTTGGGAAAGTCGCGATTGTCACACCCGACCCTAAATGACCTCAATCGGCATCGGGCATGAAATAGAAAGATCATAATCAATACTTAGGAGTCTCCAATTTAACCCAAATATCATTATATTACAATTGCACTACCAAAGTTCTAACCATAATTCTCACAATAAGCAGCCAACTTCCAAACCCCGCCTAAACGGTCGGTAACCTTCTCAATATCATGTACTTTCTCACCTAAAAACATTAAAACATTTGAAAAGGGTGAGACAAAAATCTCAGTAAGAAACTATCAGCTATAAAAACCAACTTTATAGCTACATATATACATTTATAAAGGAATTTAATCAAAACCTTATAAAATATACTCAAAACGTAAAGTCATAATATAGTCAAAGGATTAAACCAAAATCCAAAAAAAATATATATAATCTTGTATTCATTCTTGAGTTCAAAACTCAAAACCTTATACAATATTGTAATCAAATAAGTGTTTTATCAAACCAACTCGTATTTAATCAAACGTAAAACCTTATATCAAAATCAATCATAACCGAAAACATAATCCAAATGAACTTAAAACATTGTATCCATTCTCGAGTTTTTCCCCTTAAATATCAATCCATAACCACATATATAAGCGAGATGTCTCTTAACATTGCCTATCCCATATGGTCTTACCCGACACTTCTTTGCCATACCCAGTAGGTCTTTCAAACTGTGTACACAGGCCAAGTCCCTCACTGAACATGGTCTTCAAATATGGAACCACCGATCCGGATAGCTCTCGATGGATATAAAATCATAAAATCATAAAATCATAACGTGCTCAAATATCCTTTCACAATCAAATTCCAAACTATTTCATAACCAAAAATCATTTGGCTTCAATTAGCCCTTTTATATGATAAAAATCATATTTGGACTTCAATCCAAAATAATAACAATAATAACCGCAACAGATTTCTCAATCCAAGCACAATTCGTAAGAAATCATCAAATTCATTTTGTTCAATATAGATTTATATTGAAACCCAAAACATATATGTATATATGTAAATCAACCAAATTAAGCCTTAAATCAACATAATCAAGTAAAATCCGAAATTCATATAGAAGCATAGTGAATAGCTTCATTTGAACCATAATTTCACAATAAAAAGCAAAATCGTGAAAAACCCCATTTTTATAAAATTCCTGCATAACCCGAAAATATCAATTTCTGAAAATTCTTTGATATAAATAAATCCATATAAATAAAACTCAAAATATAGTTGATAGTTACTTACATTGGCTACTAATTGAAAACCACAAACCCGTTCAATTCGCCTCTAAACTCTATTTAAGCCATTTCCCTCCAAACACTACCGAAACTCAAAAACTCTTCGGTTAGGACTTAGATCTATACATAAGGATGCTATGTTTTAAATTTCAAATTATTTGGATGGTCGAATCTCCATAAATAAAAAAACGGTGGAAAAACGGTTCAGGAACGGCAAAGAACACGAAGAGGCAGAGAATGAAAAAGAAAAAAGAAAAAGAAAATAAAGATGATGAGCATCATCTCTAAATCCGTTTTAACATATATCCAAATTTGGATAAAATCCCGTTTGATCCTTCATCTTTATATAATCTTTTAAAAATTATTCTAAACTTTTAATTTACACCTAAAATCCTCAAATTAACTCCAAACTTTTTCTATAGTACCAAATTAACTTCACACATCCAATAATTATAATATATATTAATATAAATTCTAGAAATTTAGTCACGGACGTGACAATTCTCCCCACCTTAAGAAATTTCGTCCTCGAAATTCACGTTCTCTAATCTAACTTTTCTTCCTCAAATAATCTCCAAGATCACAAAATTATTTCACATGATCAAGATTCCTCATAATCATCATAAGACCATAAATTCTAATGTTTCCTTCCATTAATGTCATCATTTATCAATATCGACATCTTTGTAACAATCATTTAAATATACTCTTAGTAACACTAAACTTCAACCTAGTCAATTCCATCACCAATAAATCCACAATAAAACTTCAAATATCATATATTCCACTTTATATAATATGATATACTTTATATTCATATCTTCCTAACATACACCAAATCCCACTTTAATAAATTTAAATCACAATTGATTTCATCAATTGCATATATATCAATTATATTTCACCTATCTCCAAATTCTACAGACTTTAAAAAAATATCACTTTTGAACCGCTAATATGTATGATATTATATTTTTCTTAAACTTCAAATAGTTCTAATCAATGATTTGCATCAGCATATAATCTTACTTCATCATAATAATAATACTTATATCTATAATTTTTCACTCCAATCATGATGAATATGAACTCCAAGTCATCATCATCAATCAAATATAAACCTTATATCGATAACATATTTCCTCTATGAATATCACATTGACTTATTTATTTTCGTAAAACCTCTATAATCAAATCCTCACAATAAGAAAAATCAATATAGATCATTCTTATTCCCATCATCCTACATCCCAATAACAACTCCAAATAAATTTAAGTTTCTCATCAAACTATTTGGATAACAAATACGATTTACTTAAATCGCAATGTGAAAGTTTTTTGAAATCTCCAAGCAATATCCTCAAACACAATAAAAACCTAAAAATTTTATAATGTCATTCATTTTCTTTATTTGACCTGTAACTACTCAATTTGATCTTTTATAATCCTCGAAACTTCAATCTCTTCTCCAAACCATAAAACCGTATACCCAAGAAAGATAGAGTACCTAAATTACGATAATCAATGTTTTTTTTCCCTCCAAACTCCAAATGATATCTTTACACCCATAAAAGACAGTAAATCTATAATATCATTCGATTTTCTTATTTTACCTATAAACACTCAATTTGATCCTTATATAAACTTAAACCATAATCACACAAACGTCAACTAAAAATAATTATCAACATATATATCCTCTTATATCATATTTATCTCTTAATTTCCTACCTAACACTGTGCTTAAGATCAGCAAAATTGTCCTCAAAATTCATATCTTAATTATTTCCTCAAACATCAAATATATTCTCCCACTTTACTTCTCATTGATCACTACCATCGGTCTCTCGCTAAACATCATTTATATAACTCTCCATAATTCTAAACCTCAACCCGATAAAGTTCAACAATAGATCTGCAATTTGAATTCGGATATCATTTATTCCAATTAAGATTTCATAACTTATTAAACTCCTATCATACTAATCTCCAATTAATCAACCTCCAAAACAATTAATTGACATCTCCACTTTTCTTCGCTTTCTTAATCACATATATTATCTTCAAAACTCATCATATCATTTCAAAGTCTCCTAACCTTACTTCACATCTGAGATATATATATTTTTCAGCCAACTATTAAACTCTCAAATATCAATTCCAAGTCACACTAAGGAGAAAAATCAAACAAAAACCAAATTCTGGTTTAAAGCTAAAATGACCAATATATGCCGTTTTCAGCATAACTTTTTCATACGGAGTCCAATTAAGGCGATTCAAAAATCCCTGGAAACGTAAGATAATAATAAAGAACTTTCATTTAGGACTCCATGACAGATTCAACCTCTACGTGGTCGAAAAATACATCATAAGATCAAATACGAATCTGATTCTCTCACAGCACCTATATAGACAATTCTTTATTATCTCTAGCTCAAAGTGATAATTTACTCCTATCTCATATATCTATGGTTGTAAGCTAACTATTAAACTCTCACATATCAACTCCAAGTGATACTTAATATCAAGTATGTAACCCATATCACCAAATATCAATAATTTGCAATTTTTCATACACCCAATATTTTACTAACCATCAAATCTCATTTCTACCCCTCATTTTCTCAATCCTCGAAAAATGTCAAAGTATTTCTTAGCTTTCACCATATATCCATATTCCTCAATTACTATCGACTATTTCTTAGCTATCACCAAATATTCATATTCCTCATTTACTAACAATTATTTCTTCGGTATTATCCAATATCGACATGCCTCAATTACTATCAACCTTAGGTCCGAAGAATTTAACCTAGAGCTCTGATACCAAACTGTCACACCCGACCCTAAATGACCTCAATCGGCATCGGGCATGAAATAGAAAGATCATAATCAATACTTAGGAGTCTCCAATTTAACCCAAATATCATTATATTACAATTGAACTACCAAAGTTCTAACCATAATTCTCACAATAAGCAGCCAACTTCCAAACCCCGCCTAAACGGTCGGTAACCTTCTCAATATCCTGTACTTTCTCACCTAAAAACATTAAAACATTTGAAAAGAGTGAGACAAAAATCTCAGTAAGAAACTATCAGCTATAAAAACCAACTTTATTTAACATAGCTACATATATACATTTATAAAGGGATTTAATCAAAACCTTATAACATATACTCAAAACGTAAAGTCATAATATAGTCAAAGGATTAAACCAAAATCCAAAAAATATATATATAATCTTGTATTCATTCTTGAGTTCAAAACTCAAAACCTTATACAATATTGTAATCAAATAAGTGTTTTATCAAACCAACTCGTATTTAATCAAACGTAAAACCTTATATCAAAATCAATCATAACCGAAAACATAATCCAAATGAACTTAAAACATTGTATCCATTCTCGAGTTTCTCCCCTTAAGTATCAATCCATAACCACATATATAAGCGAGATGTCTCTTAACATTGCCTATCCCATATGGTCTTACCCGACACTTCTTTGCCATACCCAATAGGTCTTTCAAACTGTGTACACAGGCCAAGTCCCTCACTGAACATGGTCTTCAAATATGGAACCACCGATCCGGATAGCTCTCGATGGATATAAAATCATAAAATCATAACGTGCTCAAATATCCTTTCACAATCAAATTCCAAACTATTTCATAACCAAAAATCATTTGGCTTCAATTAGCCCTTTTATATGATAAAAATCATATTTGGACTTCAATCCAAAATAATAACAATAATAACCGCAACAGATTTCTCAATCCAAGCACAATTCGTAAGAAATCATCAAATTCATTTTGTTCAATATAGATTTATATTGAAACCCAAAACATATATGTATATATGTAAATCAACCAAATTAAGCCTTAAATCAACATAATCAAGTAAAATCCGAAATTCATATAGAAGCATAGTGAATAGCTTCATTTGAACCATAATTTCACAATAAAAAGCAAAATCGTGAAAAACCCCATTTTTATAAAATTCCTGCATAACCCGAAAATATCAATTTCTGAAAATTCTTTGATATAAATAAATCCATATAAATAAAACTCAAAATATAGTTGATAGTTACTTACATTGGCTACTAATTGAAAACCACAAATCCGTTCAATTCGCCGCTAAACTCTGTCTAAGCCATTTCCCTCCAAACACTACCGAAACTCAAAAACTCTTCGGTTAGGACTTAGATCTATACATAAGGATGATATGTTTTAAATTTCAAATGATTTGGATGGTCGAATCTCCGTAAATCAAAAAAAAACGGTGGAAAAACGGTTCAGGAACGGCAAAGAACACGAAGAGGCAGAGAATGAAAAAGAAAAAAGAAAAAGAAAATAAAGATGATGAGCATCATCTCTGAATCCGTTTTAACATATATCCAAATTTGGATAAAATCCCGTTTGATCCTCCATTTTTATATAATCTTTTAAAAATTATTCTAAACTTTTAATTTACACCTAAAATCCTCAAATTAACTCCAAACTTTTTCTATAGTACCAAATTAACTTCACACATCCAATAATTATAATATATATTAATATAAATTCTAGAAATTTAGTCACGGACGTGACAGCGATAGTTATGAAAGATATCGCCCGCTCCCGCCTCACCAGGAGTACCAAAAGCAAAGCCGTCCACATTGACTTTAACCCAACCCCAAAGAGGTTAAAATAGATATAATAAAATAACTTACAAAATATCCCAAACTTAAAAAAATTATATAACGACAAAAATATATGTAAGGATCCATTCAAATTTTATTCATTTAATTATAATAAATATCATTAAAACCAATATAAACCGAAAAGAATTTATAACACATTTAATTTTTCGTTGTAATAATTAACACAATATTTAAACCTTCAAATTACTATATAAACGCAACAAATTTTATAAAGAAAAACATGCTTATTTCAAATTTATGGATTTATCAAAGATTTTAGAAAGTAAGAGAAAAAGAATTTTGAGGAGAGCTAAAATTTGGTTGAAAAGATATCCGACAAAGTGTAGTCAATATTTTAAAATTGCAAGATTATATAGAAAAAATAGTATACAAGAACGGGAAGGAAGAACTCTTGCAGACATGTCAACAGAGACAATAGATTATGACTTTAACAACTTCCAAACACTATTGTCAAGCAGTTATAAAGGTATGTTCGTCAATTAATTACCATTTTAAATTATTTAAAACAAAATATTAATATCATTATAGATAAATGATATAAAATTTTAAAAATGTTAAAATGTTAAATTTCTGTACAAATTTTTTATTAGTATTTAGTATATTACTAACACAATTATAAAAAAAAAATATGCTAAAATACTAACAACTAATTTTTCCATGGATAAGTTAATCACAATTTTTTTTTTGTCAAATTGTCTAAAATATTATCACTAATATAGTTATAAATAACTAACAAAAAGTATAAGAAATTGTTTTAAATTATCGACAAACTTATTTGAAAGGTCTATTGTTGATACAGATCGGTCACGAGTTGTGGATTTTAATCTTAAATCCCCAAAGATAGTTCTTCTCTAGCTAAACTAGAAGGAGCTAATTATGGATTTTACGGACTAAAATCGTAGGAAATAGACATTCCCCATTGTTGAAAGCTATGAACCTTAACAAAAGGTTCAATGAAGAAGATGGTAATTTGTACTATAAAAGTTACATATCCTTAAAATAAGGAGCTTATATAGCTCATCAAAATGAAATGCAAAAGACTAAAAAGCCTAACTAGAGTTACAATTAATAAAGTGTGATAGAAGGGTAGAGTAGGAATGAAAGGCTAATATGATATTTAGGAAATCGAAACAAAAGGACAAATAATAAGGATAAAATGACATAATTGTAATTAAAAGATATAAGTAATTATGGCAGTCTTTGTCCTCTTGTCCCCTAGCTTTGACTCTCCTCTTCTTGGGTTGAAAAGTTGATCCGTCATTGCTAAAAACTAATATTCGTTCCTAAAAATGAATTTACCGTAGCAGAAAAGAAACATATCGTCGCCAAAGATGGAGCCACTCACTCAACTCCTTTTTAAAAGCTTTGAGCAGGAGCAGCCCCACACGATGTGTGTGACATGTCACGCGCCGTGTGGGGGCAAATCTGGCCCATTTCAGCCATTTGCCCCATGCGTCTGATCTCACCTCGTGTCTCGCCCAATTCACCGAATCCTTTTTTCGCGACTCGAACCCTTGAGGAAATGCTACGCATCAACTGTGACAGTTAAATAACAATCAAACCAATATTTTCAAATTTTCGGTAACGTAAGACTAAAATTATTCTTTCTTAAAAACTTTATTGTTAAATGTACACTATTTTATATGTTAGAATTAAATCTACAATTTCTCTAAAATGTTAGGGTTAAATTTCACATTTATTTCCAAATCAATCATTTGCAAACACTAATTTGGCTTGCAACTTAGAATGTCATGTTTGTAACAATTTTTTGTTTTCTTGAAAAGAACTACTTACATTAAGTACGGGTGGTAAAATCTATTTAAGTGCATTAATTATATATAAGTAGTTGTTTGTTTGTGAAATTCATTAATTCATTTAAAGTATGATAAGGAAATATCAATAGCATTTATATTTATAGGCTTAATGATTTTAACAAAATGTTAATAGAAGAAAATCTCCAAAAGACTCTTAGTTCACTCTTTAAAAATAATATAAATAATTGATTTTTAGTGTTTAAGAGGAACTAATATATATCATCTCCAACAATACTCTTTATATTCACTCTCTATTTATTATTTTTATCATTAAGGCTATTAAGTATTGTTATATTAACCAATAGTGAAATGAGAGAGACTCTCCAATAATAAAGTATTAATAAAAAATGAAATAAGGAGGCACTAAGAGGTGATGACGCTCTTAGTGATTTGAGGAGCCACTAAGAGTTCGTTTGATATGTCGTAATGCAATGTAATGTAATCAAATTTGTAATGTAATGTAATGGAATGATGATTCTATTACAATGTTTGGTTGACAAATAAAAACAAAATGATAGAATGTGATGACCATTACAATACTTATGTTTTCCTAATTAAATGTAATTATAAAATTTTATTTACATAATTAAAATAAACGAACAATATGAAAACATGAAAAATGAGAAAAACGTGAAAAAGCATAAAACACGAAAAATGGAAAAAAATTTGAATCGAAATCAAATATAAAATTATATTAACTGAAATCAATAAATTAATGAATAGTTTTTCGTTTTTTAGTTTCCATTTCAATATTTTCACCGTTTTTTGTTTTTTTTTCTAGTTTCTTGTTATTTTTTCATTTTTTGCGGTTTTTTTTCGTTTTCAATTTTCCATGTTTTTCTCTTTTTGTGTTTTTAATAATGATAAGAAGTGAGATTTGATAAATGAGAGGTTAGATTGAAGTTTAAAAATAAGAATTAGAATTACATGCTTTGGATGTAATGAGAATTGAAATCATTTTTCTATGTAATGGGAATTACAAGAGTTGTTGAACAAAATTTAACTAATGGTTTTCTCATTCCATTACAACAAATTTGCAACATGCAACCAAACATGGTAATGAGCCTTGAATGTAATGGTCATTCCATTACAAAGCCCATTACATCTTACCAAACATGATAAGAATTTGAATTTCAATGAAAAATAATCCCTTGATGTAAAATTGAATCCCAAAATAAAGAGAATGTAAAATTGAGAAGATATTCCCTTGATGAATTATGATAGATGATGATGATGGCAACTAAAAATTGATTGGTTTGAGAAAAAAAACAAAGAACTACTACTGTCTAAGAGCACCTCTAGTGGCTCATTTTTGTTTGTCACTTTTGAAAATAAGGAGTAACCAACCACTATTATGTATACAACCAAAATTAGTTTGTTATTTATTTTGTGAACAAACTTTTCACTGTACAAGCCTTCACAAATAAATTAGTAAAAAAATGGCAGTGAAGAGCGCGCAAGCTTTGACAAACTATTTTGTACTACACGCGCAGGAAGGGTGTGTCTGGTGCCTGTAGTAATGTATAAAGCAATTGTTGCTTTTTGATGAAAATATCTCATTTGGTCCAGTTTCATTAATTAAAATTTATTTTTGACCTCACATAATTTAGTTTTGACTCCACAAAATTTAAAAGAAGTAATGTTTTCTAATGGCATGTATACTTTATTTGTGTTTTGTCTTAGGTGGAAACAAAGAGTTGTTTCCACCACTAAAGATGCTCTAAACCTACACATTTCGCCTTCCTCCTTTTTTCTCTCACTTCAATTCCCAACGCGATGCTCTTCTTTAATGTCTTTTTTAACCCCCTTTCTTTCTTTCTCTCTCTCTTTTTTTCTTCTTCTATAGTATACGATTATGCCTTTATCAAATATATATAGCCCTCCCTAGACGAATTAATATAGGGTTAATAAATATATTTATCCCTATTTTATCACGGAAAAACAAATATACTCTTATATCAAATAAATTCATAAAAATATCCCTAAATTTTTCACAAACCTGCAATTATACCTTAATCTAACAGATTTCCTTATTTAACATAAACGGTGTCATCCCCGTGAACATCACCTTTTGAGAAGAATACAAGGATATCTGGGTTTTCAATTGCTCCTTCTCAAATGTTCCTTTGATTGTAGCATCAAATTCTCAACTTTCTATCCCATCTAACACCATAAACTTGCAACATCAAATCGAAAATTAACCTTTGAAGAGCAAATTTCTCAAACCTGTAAATGAAAATGTCATTATTCTGTTCAAGATTCTTCTCGCAAGTGTGACAGAAGCTGGGGAAACTCTTTCGGGAAGGGGAAGACGCCGAACAGTTGTTCTCCAAAACATAGTCGTCAAATATATGAATGGTTTTGACAGCTCCAACTCACTCATATATACGAATGGTTTCCAGATCTTGAAAATTGGGATTTCTGGTTTTGATTCCAAAATCAGATGGAAAATTGGGGGAATCAGCTCCAGGATGGGTAAAATTTACAAGTGGATGGATTTGAACTTTAAGTTTGATGCCAAACAATACCATTTTGTTACTTGAATAAAAGAGTTCTACCCGCAAAACACAAATTCAAATCCAATTAGAAGACTGAAATAAAAACAAACAAATGATGAGAACCCATTAAAATCCAGCTCATCTCCTTCGTCTGCATCGGCAGAGATTGAAGATTGAACCCAAAACAAAAACAAAAAAAAAAAAGGAAACCACTTCAACTAGAAAAAAAAACAAAAAGGGAAAAATAAGAAAATTGAAGAGACGTCCTCTACTTTTCTAATCTCTTCTTTGAATCTTAGTTTTTCCTTTTATCTAGGTTTGGTTTTGAGATTTTCAAAAAGTGATGTTCATGGGAATCACCCCGTTTATACTAAATGAGTGAGTCTGTTAGATTATGATATAATTGCAAGTTTGTGAAAAATTTAGATATAGTTTTGTGAATTTATTTGATATAAGGGTATATCTGTTTTTTCATAATAATACGGGAGCAAATATGTGTATTAACCCAATTAATATATGTGTATCAATTTTACAAGGGCTTAATACATAAAATCCCTGTAACTTTTCCAAAAATCTTGATTCCACTTCCGAACTTATATGATGTCACGTTAGTCTCTTCAATTTGCTTAAAATAACCCTTTTGGTCATCTGAATTTGTTTAAACTGATTTATTAACCCCTGAACTTGCTTACAAATATCTATTTGCCCTCTAAACTTATTTAAAGTAATATACATTGCAATTTGTTTAAATTTGTAAAAAAAATTAAAAAAACTTAAAAAATAAAGATCTAATTCGTGATTCTAATGACCTGTTTGTTTTACCTGTTGTTTGTTGTTTCAAAAGAATATTTTTTCAAAAAGCAGAAATTCTCTACTTTTATAAAATGCTACTTTTCAACTACAAAAGGTAAATAGGGAGTGTCTAACCAAACACCTAAAATTCTCATTTTCAAAGTGAAAAGACAAACAAGAGGTCAAAAAGTAGCAGCCAAACACCCTCTAAGTCTTTAAAACAAATTAACTTTGTATTTTGTACATCTTTATAGCGTTTTTATAAATTTAGAGATTTAATCATGACATTTTAAGCAAGTTTAGGGGCTGATAAGACACCATGTAAGTTTAAGGGGCCAATTAAATTTTGGACAAGTTCAAAGGGCAACTGATGTATTAAGCCATTTTACAAGCTTTCTAAATCTTCACTGTTGTCGTTAGTATTGCTAAGGATGTAAACATGGTGTGGATTATCCATTCTCGTTAGGGATCCATCCCGACAAGATAGAATCCTCGATTAGAATCGAAGTGAGAAAGGGGATTGTGTTGTTCTCCGCAAGTAGGGATGTGGCGAGAACTGTGATAGATATTCTCACTTGTGGGAATCCCCATGAATGTTTCCAATATATTTTCATGGGATCCACATGGATTCCCCGATTAATTTCTCATTTAACATTTATTTTTTATTATATATTATAATTTTTTAAAAGTTATTAGATTAGATCGATTTTTTTATATTCTATGCCAAATATCATAAGAATAAGATAGAGAAAAAAAAATAGAATAATTTGTTTTATATATATTAAAAAAACATAATGAAACAAAAATGGAAAATTCTATGAATAATTAACACCAGTGGTCATAAAAGTTTGAGCAGTATCCCCAATAGGTCATAAAAGTTTAATTTATCTCGATAAGATCATTTAAATTTGTTTTGTCCCAATAAAGTTACTTTGGACGTTTTTCGATCATTTTTTCGCCGAAATTGCTCATGTGACATCTAATCACATGTTTTTTTTACAGCAAAGAAGAAATTTTATTCCATATCAGATAATAACGCACTACAAATAAAATCCGGAGGGGTATGTTCCCATATCCTGATGTCAGTCGCGGAATCCGAAGCTCTAGCTAACAAATGAGCTATCGTATTCGCTGACCTCCTAATAAATGAAAAAGATAACACGTTAAGCCCTTTAATCATGGCTTTACAGTCGTCAACAATGATGCCAAATGGGGAAACTAACTCGGTGGTTCCGTTTATTCCAAAGCCAGGAGCTAAGAATCTGTTTCCATGTGAACACCGACCATATTTTCCTTTTTTAACCAGCTAAGAGCTTCCCGACAGCTCATACTTTCTGCTAACAGAGGATCTTGACAGAAGCCTAATAAACCATTTTCGGCTGCTATGAATTCAGTGTTGGTCCCTTATAACGTAACAAGTTAGTTCCAAGGGGGGGATAGGAACTATTTAAAATTTTAATACGTTAAGGCTGACTTCTTTCTCTTTGAAAAAGGATTACACAGTGCGTTGAGTAAATAAGACACTAGCTTAGTCAACTGGCGACTAAGTCAGCTTCTTTCGTTGAGTCAGGAGATAGCCCTTTGAGTCTATTCCTGAACTCAGACACTCAACACACACAACTCAGCTTGACCTCTTTACTTGGTCAGTTTTGATTAAGCAAGCAATATATATATTAAGGAGTTTAAGGTTAGAAGGATATTACTCAGCAGATTTATCCAGGTTCGGCCTCCAAGCCTACGTCCTGTCCCCGGAACACGTTCCGAGATTTCGAATTCTCTACTGAGCTCTTTAATGGTAGAGCATCAAACCTTTTACAATCTTAGAAACTGAGTATAACAAGAGTACCTTCCTCTATACCTCTACTCAATCCTAATCTCTCGCTGAGTACTATAACCGAGTAATCAGCCTCTCCTTTCTAATTCTAGAAATGATAAGTGTTTGTCCTAAACAACGATTGCTAAGACACCTCAGATGATTGAATAATCACTCTAGACTTTTACACAAAAGATATGAAATTTAGTGTAAGATTGCTTTGCTTTTTCTTGCAGAACTTTGCGTAGAATTTTGGTCAGCGTAATGGCATGATCAAGTTCTGTGTCGAATGAAGCAACTGAAGAGCTCTATTTATAGAGACGTCTGAGGCATCGGTCATTTCGAATTTCGAAATAACCGTTGGAGGGAAACGGCTTCCTGTCGTTGTCACCCAGTCTTGCTCAGAGCTCTCGGCCAATCAGATTTGAGTATCTTCTGTCCTCGGTCAGCTTTTGGTCAGCTCGGCAGAATGTCTCTCCATTTATGGTAAGGTCAACTAGACAGCATTCTGTGTCTTCTGAACTTTACCCAAAGTGGAAACACTTTGTCTGGAAGTTGTTCTTGCTCAACTGATGTCTTGTACTCTTTGTCGAATCAACTCAGCAGCTTCGTCCCGAAGTTGTTCCACGAAGGTCTTCTAGATCCCTCTTCCACTGAGCTGCGTTTTGTACATAACGACAGCGTTTTGACATACGCGGGCCGAGTTGCCTTAAACTGTTTGACTTGGGCTTTTGACTTCCGTATTGGGCTTTGGGCCTTTTAATCTTTGTGTCTTATAAACAATTTAACTCAACATTGAACAAACACATTAGTAGAATAAATCAAAGCATTTAAACTTAGTGTGTTTAGAATATTTTTTAATTACACTTAAACAATTTTGTCAAATCAAAATTATGTGGAAAAGGTGTTTCAACAAACTCCCCCATTTTGATGTTGGCAAAACTATTCAGTGAAGAACTCAGTATTGAGCTCCCCCATGATAGTTGACCTAATATAACTTAGCAAACTCCCCCGTCAGGGTTGAGCTACTGACTTAGTTTTACTCTAAACATATAAAGGTTTAATCAAGTAAGTCTAAGGTCAGTTTTCAGATATAAGTCAGCTCATGGAACATATTCTATTTTACTCAGTGTTTAAGCGGAAGTTTTAACATTCAGAGGGCGCTGAGTAATTTGTTGTTCAATGAGTCTTATAAGACAATGTTTTAGAAACATACAAGTCAATGTCAAACATGTTATCAGCATTGGGTACGATACATAGTCAATTGAAGATACATAGTAACTTAATACTCAGCATCGTATATAATAACTCATAACTCAGGTTTTGGATAAAAAGATGCAAGTATTGATATTAATAGAGGTAGTCAGCGTATACAATAAAAGACATAAAGAAAAACATAGAGACTACACACATAGCATATACTGAGCTAGCCTACATCTATTTCTTTTTCTTTTGCTTAGACTGACTAAGCTCATGCTGTGTTCTAGCTTGTTCTTTCTCCCCCATTTTGTCAGCATCGGGAGGAGGAATCCTAAAGGCGTCGGTTAAGACGGCTCTGGTCAGTTCCATGGACAGCTCCTTAAGTCTATCGGTGCTTTCATTGACGCCGTCAAAGATAGCAACTCCATCATCTGAGACCTCTTTGGGTATATTGAGTTCAGCAGCGCTAATCATGCTTACTATGAAAGCTTGAGTTTTACCTATCCAGATAATTGCATCTGACAGACCAGCAACGACTTGATGAAATGTCTTCAGTAAGGCTGAGTCGTAGTATTGACGCTGAATGTTGCTGTGACGTACATGGTTGAAGGTTTGTTTTGTAACCCCCTCACTTGGATCACATGATATCTCACACAATATCAGTTATAGACATGCTTTCAATACTCAATCATATGAACTTCAATCTCATATAAACTTTACAGATTATACATAAGAGAAAGCATTTACAATACACGTTTAAGTCATTATTCTGCATAGAGGATTTACAAAACAAAAGTACATCACAAGACTCCAAAATGACGGAAAGCAGTACCCTAGATTTCTGTTTAGGGCACTTGATACATATCTTTCATTTGGACAGCCTATAACCACTTCAAACAACACCAAAACTCAACAAACTCAATAATAACTCATCCACAACAACTCCTATCATCATACCTAGGTATTTCATAATCTCAAACTCATATAAAACAAGCTAAAACAACATACTAACCTTCAAGTTGTGTCTATCACCTAGTATGCTTCCTAACTTAACTTGTTTGGCTTGACAATGGAAGAAATTGGAAGAGTTTTCTTTGGAGGATGTTAGGGTATGAAAAGGGAAAGTTTGCTGAAGCTTTGGTCGAAATTGTGGCTGGAAAGCATAAAGAATGAGTTGTGTACATCCATTTGAAATGAAGAGGTGCATTTTGTCTCAATCTTGGGTGACATCATGCTTAAGTGAGGTGCTTGTTCACAAAACTCATTTCCAGCCCTCCACAAGTCTAATTTAATCAATTAAGGACATGTTCATTCATTCATTTAAGTCCTAACTCAATTAACCAATCGTTACATCTTAATGACACACTAATTGTCTACTAATCGCATGATAATCGCATTATGCATACGAAACTTCCGATGCCAATGAGATGAATCTAAAATGTATGTATTCAATCATGAAAACATATATGAATGTGGGAAGATGTATATGTTAGGGTTTAGGGATGTTACATGTTTGGTGACAGACAATATCTCATTTTGCTTCATGGCGTCAGTGTCCATCTCTTGTTTGTTCAAGTTCAACAATCGAACAGCCTCTCCAATTTGCTCCACTGAGCATTGAGAATAGGAGACCATTTGCTCGTTGGTCTTGATTTGCTCAGTGTGAAGCTGAGCAAAGAGCATTTTGACTTCATCAGAAGTTGCATATCGCGTGTTCGCAGCTGACAAGGTCTGAACTTAACCTTGAAGAGTGTTGAGGTGTTGAACTATTGTCAGCTGGAGCTCAGCCAGCTTTGTGATGGAATCCTGCTTAGGTTGCTGTGCTTGAATGGAGACTATGACACTCAGCAAATCCTTGAATCCCTTAACTTCATTGAGAATCTGAGTTACGTGGGAGAGCTGAGTTGTCTCAACAGTAGAAGACCCAGCAACAGGTGGAGTGGTTTGATGAAGGTCTTTAATTAATGTTTACACCGAGTCGATGATTCTTTTACCAGACTCGGTGGCATGCAAGTAGCTGAGAGAGCCTTTATTAACTTGCCTAGTTTCCTCAGTATGACCGGTTGGAAGAGGAGTCAGAGGAATAACATGGTCAGTGACTGGAAGTGTGTTTTCAATCTGCACTTGAGTCTCGGGTAGAGCTGATTGATCGGCAGAAGTGTTGATTGGAGAAGAAGTAATCCGAATGCTGTCAGTGCTGACTGGAGCAGGAATGTCCTGAGTCAGCACAATGCTTGTAGTAACAGCATTGACGAGAATTTGCTCCATTTGGCTTGTAGAGTTAGCGGAAGCATTCAAGTCGGCGTGTTCCTTTGGTGAAGAAACAGAGGCTTGCTTTTCAAGAGAAGCCGATGGAGTAGAAGATGTTTGTTTTCTGAAAAATTTCAGCTTGAGTGTAGAGGGATCCTTGGTCGGCTTCTAGATAACAAGGTCAGGGACAGTTGGTTTTTGAATAGGAAGGTCAATGACAGACTTCTGACTTGCCTTAACTAATCTTCTTCTGCGAGGAGGAGTGTCAGCTTGGATAGACTCTCCTGAGTGAGAGGGAGAAGTTTCTTCTTGATCAGCAGTAAGCTGGACAGCTTGTTCTTGTTCTTTATCTGTACCCAGCTCAGTATTAGTTGGGTCAGTAGCTTCTTCTTCACTAGCTGTCTCCTCAGCGTCCTCAGCGTCATCCTGACCGCTTTCTTCTTCTTCTTCTGCTTCCTGATCATCCTGATCATCGTTATCTAGTTCTTCTTCCACCTGAGTGATGAAGTGGTCATCTAGTTCCACATCATCATCTTGATGCTCAGCTTCAGTTCCTTGACACTGAGTGTAGTGAGAATCACCAGGAACGATGATGTCAGTGGGGATAGCATTAATGGGGGTCAGCGTAGAAGACTTCTGCTTCTTTTGAGGTTGCTCATCAGCATCTATTCTTTCCTCTATTTCAGGCTCATCTTGCCTGCTTCTCTTCTCAGCTGACTTAGGCTTCTTGGCCTGAGGCTCAGCCTTCTTTGAAGGAGTCCCAATAGCTTTTCTCTTTCGGGCAGCTGGAGCCTTTGTCCTTTTGCCCTTCTTTGGGACAGTTGTCTCCTCATCAGTAATTTTCCCTTTCTTAATTGGCTGATTGTACTTTAAAGCCCTCAGCGAAGCAACGGTTATCTCAGATCCTCTAGCCTTAGTTTCCTCAGATAGATCAATTTGATGATCTAAGAGGATTCTGGTGATGAGCGAGCCCAGCCTGAGAGTTCCAGTGCTCCTTAAGAAACTAGCGATCAAGAATACTGGCATATTAATCGGCTTGTATGTAAGCATATGCCATATGAAGCATTGCTCAAAATTCGTTGCTGAGGTGGTGCAGTTGATCTTGGGATAAATGTAGTAGGTCAGCAGATAGTGGGTCATCTTTTGGTGCTGACCCATTGAGGTGCTGGAGATTTCTCCAGAGTGGCCAGCGGGCTTGCAGAAGGTGGTATTGTACCCAGTTCCTTCGTGATCCCCAGACCTCCTCAGTTTTGTTCCCTCATTCTTTAACTTCAGCAAGTTAGCAAGATAGGTAGGGTTTATAAAAATGGTCTTTTCCTTTACCACAGTTACCAGATAGTCCTGGTTATCATTAGTAACTCGGAGGTTGTGGTAGAACTCCCTTACTAGGTCAGGGTAGGTGTGATCTCTAATGGAGAACAGCTCGGTCCAGCCATTCTTCGATATCCATTCGCAGAAGGGTTGCTCAGTTTTTACGAAGGCTTCTGAGACCCATCGTGAGAAGTCTACTTTGCATTCCCTAACGTCTGCGAAGACTTTGGTGTAGGTTCTGACCTTGGTCGGCTTTCCCTTAGAGGAGGTAGCTTGGCCAGCTTTGCCTTTGCTCGGCGTAGTGACCTTTGTGGTTTTAGGCGAAGTAGTTTGCCTGGAGGGTTCATCGGAACTGGTCTTAGGGTGATCGGCACCGGAGATGTTAACGGAAACTCTAGTCATAGTTTCAGAACAAGATTGGGAAGCTTTGAGAGTTTTTAGAGAGAGAATGCTTTGCCAGAGAATTCGGTAAATGTAAAGAGATAACAATGGGGATTTGCCCATTATTTATAGCGGTGAAAAGTGGATCTTATCGAATCCATGTGTCAGTTTTGCCTTGGGATTGTCAACCGACAAAGATCCTGGCTTTTATGACACATTCGGCGCATACGTCATCCTAGGTGGCTATTCGCGTGCTTTTGCATTTAATGCAACGGATCTAACACTCAGCGTTTAGAATACTAAGCGTTTTATATTATAAAAGAATGATTTCTCAGTTTGAAATTACTACTCGGTGTGCACATTTACTCAGTATTGATATATATTTTGCGTTAAGTGCTCAGCATAACAATCACTCAGCATGCATTTGCATAAATCATTCAGGGTAGTAATTCACTCAGCATAAATTTACATTTAGAACAGGAATTTACTGAAGAGGATTAAACATACCAATGGCTTCTCTCAGTATGCTGAAATGTTCACGAGCTAGTGGCTTTGTGAAGATATCCACAAGCTGCTCATCCGTTGGGACGTAGGTCAGCTTTATCTCACCCTTGAGTACATGGTCTCTAATGAAGTGATGTCTTATACTGACATGCTTCATCCTGCTGTGTTGAATTGGGTTCTTTGATAG
This sequence comes from Euphorbia lathyris, assembly GCF_963576675.1. Lineage (NCBI taxonomy): Eukaryota > Viridiplantae > Streptophyta > Magnoliopsida > Malpighiales > Euphorbiaceae > Euphorbia > Euphorbia lathyris. Next base: position 31,874,608 of record NC_088912.1, read on the forward strand.
ATCAATTGCACTTTTGTTGTCGCATTTGACCTCAATTGTCTTTGTTTGAACACCATAGTCTTCAAGCTGTTGCTTAATCCATAGGACTTGAGCAACACAGTGTCCAGCAGCAATGTACTCAGCTTCAGTGGTAGACAAGGCTACTGATGCCTGCTTCTTGCTGAACCAGGAAACAAGACAGCTTCCTAAGAAATGACATCCTCCAGAGGTGCTTTTCCGTTCTAGCTTGTCTCGACCATAGTCAGCGTCAGTGTATCCAACGAGTGTAAAGCCATGAGTGTTGGGATACCATAAACCTGCGTTCACTGAGCTTTGCAAATATCTAAGGATTCTTTTTACAGCTATGTAATGTGATTCCTTAGGGTTAGATTGATATCTAGCACAGTAGCATACTGAGAACTGAATGTCCGGTCTACTTGCTGTTAAGTAAAGTAGAGAGCCTATCATACCTCGATATAATTTGTTGTCTACCGACTTACCATTCTCGTCAGCGCAGAGGACAGTATCAGTGCCCATAGGAGTGGATATTGGCTTGTAATTTTCAAGATCATATTTCTTCAATATCTCCTTGGCATATTTAGCTTGACTGATGAAGATGCCATTTTTCCCTTGTTTGATTTGAAGTCCAAGGAAGAAGTTGAGTTCTCCCATCATCGACATTTCAAACTCAGTCTGCATTTGCTTGCTAAATTCCTTGCACATTGACTCATTAGTAGCACCGAAAATAATATCATCAACGTATATTTGAGCCAGCAGGGTATCTTTACCCTTTCTCTTAATGAATAAGGTTGTATCAGCTTTGCCCCTGACATAGTTTCTAGTCAGCAGGAAACTGGTCAGCCTCTCATACCAAGCACGTGGTGCTTGCTTGAGGCCGTACAGAGCCTTTTTGAGTTTATAAACGTGGTTTGGGAATTTAGCATCCTCAAATCCTGGAGGTTGATTAACATAAACTTCCTCGTTTATAACTCCATTAAGGAATGCACTCTTAACATCCATTTGAAACAGTTTAAAGTTCATATAGCTTGCATAAGCGCATAAAATCCTAATAGCCTCTAGCCTTGCCACTGGGGCAAAGGTCTCACCGTAGCCAATACCTTCTTGCTGACTGTAGCCCTGAGCTACAAGCCTTGCTTTGTTCCTGACTATGTTTCCTTGCTCATCCAGCTTGTTGCGGAAGACCCATCTTGTTCCAATGGTCTTCTGACTCCTTGGATGTGGCACTAGCTCCCATACATCGTTTCTTCTGAATTGGTCATGTTCCTCTTGCATTGCGCTCATCCAGAATTCATCTTCCTTAGCATCAGCGAAGTTCTTAGGTTCCTGAACTGAGACGAAGGCTACATTGCTGAGGTACCTCCTGAGTTGGTTTCTTGTCATTAGGGTATTCTCAGCGGCATCAAGAATAGCACTCTTTGAGTGTCCTCTTGGTATCCTTATCTCTTTTGGTAGATTTATGTCTTGTACTGTCTGTGTTTCAACAATCTCTGCAGGTGAAGATTGGTCAGTGAAAATAATGTTTGGTTCACTTTTACCTTTGGTCAGCCCTTGAGGGAATGACTCAGCGGCTATATCTTGATCAGCGGGTGCTGAGTGTGGATCATCCTCGGTCAGCGGTAGATATCTTGCTGCAGGGTTAGTTTCATCGAACTCAATATGTACTGACTCTTCTAAAACTTGAGTTCGTTTATTGAAAACTCTGTATGCTTTGTTGTTTGTTGAGTAGCCTAAAAAGATAGCTTCATCAGCTTTTGAGTCAAATTTAGCTAGGCTATCTTTGGTGTTTAAAATAAAACATTTACAGCCAAAGGCACGAAAGTATCCAATGTTGGGCTTTCGTCCTTTCCAAAGCTCGTAGGGGGTTTTCTTTAGTATAGGTCTAACAAGAGCCCTATTAAGAATATAGCACGATGTGTTAACAACTTCTCCCCAAAAGTACTTTGGAAGCCTATGCTCACTCAGCATTGTCCTGGCTATTTCAACCAAGGTTCTGTTCTTCCTTTCAACAACCCCATTTTGTTGAGGCGTCCTAGGAGCAGAAAAATTATGGTCAATGCCGCTGGCTTCACAGAATTCAACAAACGGTTGGTTTTTGAATTCTCCACCATTATCACTTCGGATGTGAGCCAATTTTAGGTCTCTGTCATTTTCAAGTTTTCTAACCAAATTTGAAAATGTCTCAAAGGTCTCATCCTTGCTACTCAGCAAGATGACCCAAGTGTACCGAGCGAAGTCATCTACAATGACCAAGGAAAATCTTCTTCCACCCAGACTCAGCGGCTGGACTGGACCGAAGAGATCCAAGTGTAGTAACTCTAACGGACGCTTAGTTGAGACAACATTTTTACTATGAAAAGATTGTTTGGTTTGTTTTCCAGCTTGGCAAGCGTGGCATAGTTGATCTTTTTCAAATTTAAGTTATGGCAGTCCCTCAACCAATTGCTTTCTTGCTAATTTGGCTAGGAGGTCCATGCTTACATGACCAAGTCTCCTGGCCAGGAATTTTCTTCCTTTGAAACTAAGCATACAGTTTTTGAAAACTTTTTCTCCAAGCTCAGCATGAAGACATTATCAATGCGAGGGGCAGTTAAAATTAACTCATTAGTTTTACCCTCGAATATTTTACATCCAGTGTCATCAAATATAACTTTTCTCCCATTATCACATAGCTGAGCTACGCTGAGTAAGTTATATTTGAGTCCGCTGACTAGGGAGACTGACTCAATAGTAGGATTACCTCCAATGGTTCCTGGCCCTACTATCTTACCCTTTTTGTTGTCTCCAAAACTTACACTTCCTCCTCGTTTACGCTCGAATGTGATGAATTGAGTTTCATCACCAGTCATATGCCTTGAGCATGCGCTGTCAATATACCACATCTTTGACTTCTCGGCACATCTCAGGCTTACCTGCAATGTAACTAGTTACTTTTAGGTACCCAATTCTTTTTGGGTCCTTGCTTGTTAGGTTCAACAGGTAAAACATCATATTTTATTTTATGGCGGCATACTTGGATGGTATGGCCATTCTTTCCACAGAAGTCACAGCTGACTTTCCGTTTAGGATTTTTCACTGACTGGTCAGCACCCCAGTGCTGAGCGTGCCAGCACACCTTTGTGGTGTGTCCTTTCTTCCCACAGAAGTCACACTGGACATTCCGCTGGGGATTCCATCTCTGCTGACCAGTACTTCGGTACTGAGCATTCAGAGGAATATTTCTTTTGTTTTGAACCTTTAGTTGGTTCTGGATATTTGTGACGTCCTTTCTCAGTTTCTTTGAATCTGATTGGACTTCAGAGACAGACTTATGTATGATCTCCATGTTATCATGCAAAGTTGAGTTGTCCTGAAGGAGGAATCTGAGGTCACTTAGCTTGACCTCTTCAACCTCATCACAGCGCCTGTTGAGTGCTCTAATTTTCTTATTACACTTTTTGACAAGTGTATAGAGGTCACCCAGGGCATTACCCATTTCGTTTCTGAGCTGGGGAAGTGATATTACCTCATTTGATTGCTCCTCATCGTCAGATGCAATGGAGGGGTCAGCATGCTCAGAAATGCACGGCTCAGCAAGTTCGTCAGCCATAAAACAGATCTTTGCTGACTCAGTGGCATCAGCTTCTGATGATGAAGACTCATCACTGTCGCTCCATGTTGCCACCATTGCCTTTTTGCCGTTCTTCTTTTCTTTCCTCAGCGTGGGGCAGCTTGACTTAATATGGCCAGTTTGATGACATTCAAAGCATGTAATGGGCTTTGAGTTGTCCTTCTTGTATTTGCTGTCGCTGGACTCAGCTTTATACTTATCAAACTTTCTGTAAGGAGTCTTAGAATATTTGTCATTCTTTTTGAACAGCCTTTTCATCTTCCTGGTGAACATAGCCATCTCCTCATCATCTGTTGAGCTCCCATCAGTGGAGTCAGCTTTCATGACAAGAGATTTTTGCTTCTTGTCTTCAGACTTTTCCTTCACCTCGAAATTCTTCATCGAGATCTCATGGGTCAGCAGTGAGCCGATGAGTTCATCATATTTATAGGTGGTTAAGTCTTGAGCTTCCTCAATAGCTGTCTTCTTTGCTTGCCAGTTTTTAGGAAGACTTCTAAGAATCTTCTTGACTTGTTCTTCCTCGGTGAAGATCTTACCAAGTCTCTTGAGCTCATTGATGATGTTTGTAAACCTTGCATTCATGTTGGATATACCTTCATCATCGTTCATTTCGAACAGCTCGTATAATCTCATCTGCTGGTTCACCTTGGACTCCTTCACTTTGTTGGTTCCTTCGTAGGTGACTTCCAGCTTCTTCCAGATCTCTTGCGTCGACTCACGACCTGATATCTTATTATATTCTGCAGTATCAAGCGCACAGTGAAGCATATTTATAGCCGAAGCGTGATTTTGTAGCTTCTTGAGATCATCCTCTGTCCATTTGGCCTCAGCTTTGACAACTGTTTGGCCAGCCACAACTTCAACAGGAACAAACGGGCCTTGGACTATTGAAAGCCATGCACTCATGTTTGTTGCCTGAATAAAGTTTTTCATCCTATTCTTCCAGAAGGTATAGTTAGACCCGAAGAATAGGGGAGGCCGAGTAATGGACAACCCCTCAGGTAAGATCTGAGTTGTCTGGTTTCCTGGGAGAAACCGAGTGCTATTTTCAGCCATAGTGGGGATCAGCTCAAGGTAGTTAAACCTTTAACAGTGAGATTTTAGGCTCCGATACCACTTGTTGGTCCCTTATAACGTAACAAGTTAGTTCCAAGGGGGGGATAGGAACTATTTAAAATTTTAATACGTTAAGGCTGACTTCTTTCTCTTTGAAAAAGGATTACACAGCGTGCTGAGTAAATAAGACACTAGCTTAGTCAACTGGTGACTAAGTCAGCTTCTTTCGTTGAGTCAGGAGATAGCACTTTGAGTCTATTCCTGAACTCAGACACTCAATACACACAACTCAGCTTGACCTCTTTACTTGGTCAGTTTTGATTAAGCAAGCAATATATATATATTAAGGAGTTTAAGGTTAGAAGGATATTACTCAGTAGATTTATCCAGGTTCGGCCTCCAAGCCTACATCCTATCCCCGGAACACGTTCTGAGATTTCGAATTCTCTACTGAGCTCTTTAACGGTAGAGCATCAAACCTTTTACAATCTTAGAAACTGAGTATAACAAGAGTACCTTCCTCTATACCTCTACTCAATCCTAATCTCTCGCTGAGTACTATAACCGAGTACTCAGCCTCTCCTTTCTAATTCTAGAAATGATAAGTGTTTGTCCTAAACAACGATTGCTAAGACACCTTAGATGATTGAATAATCACTCTAGACTTTTACACAAAAGATATGAAATTTAGTGTAAGATTGCTTTGCTTTTTCTTGCAGAACTTTGCGTAGAATTTTGGTCAGCGTAATGGCTTGATCAAGTTCTGTGTCGAATGAAGCAACTGAAGGGCTCTATTTATAGAGACGTCTGAGGCATCGGTCATTTCGAATTTCGAAATAACCGTTGGAGGGAAACGGCTTCCTGTCATTGTCACCCAGTCTTGCTCAGAGCTCTCGGCCAATCAGATTTGAGTATCTTCTGTCCTCGGTCAGCTTTTGGTCAGCTCGGCAGAATGTCTCTCCATTTATGGTAAGGTCAACTAGACAGCATTCTGTGTCTTCTGAACTTTACCCAAAATGGAAACACTTTGTCTGGAAGTTGTTCTTGCTCAACTGCTGTCTTGTACTCTTTGTCGAATCAACTCAGCAGCTTCGTCCCGAAGTTGTTCCACGAAGGTCTTCTAGATCCTTCTCCCGCTGAGTTGCATTTTGTACATAACGACAGCGTTTTGACATACGCGGGCCGAGTTGCCTTAAACTGTTTGACTTGGGCTTTTGACTTTCGTATTGGGCTTTGGGCCTTTTAATCTTTGTGTCTTATAAACAATTTAACTCAACATTTGTTAAGCCCAAAATATACCTAAAATATCATATATAAATACGTTAAATTTACATTGAAATCATGCTAATTATATTCATTTGGAATACTTTTACGTCTTTATTTACTTATTTGATGCAAGGTACTTAATTATTTAGTTAAATCCAAATAGGAGCGAAAACGGAGCTAAAATGGAGGAAAAACCTTAAAAACGTACCAAGAATGCATATCAGTCAGAAGAACGCTCGAGGAGGACGAAAAGTAGTCGAGAGACAGGGAAACATCTCTCTGTCGCGACTGAGATTTTAAGAATCTCAGTCGCGACTTACGGAGGTCAGCTCGGGAGAAAAATGAAGTCTTCAAACTCGTCCCTATACCCCCTGTCGCGACTGAGATTTTCAGAATCTCAGTCGCGACAGCGAACCCTTCTGCACACAAAACACATGTTTAAATCGGAAAAATACGTCTGTTCGTTCGGATAAAAGCAACCCTTCACCAGCAGACACGACCCGTCATTTACAATCCTTCAACAACTATAAATAAGTGATCCATTTCAGAAATCGAGGTTGGAAAAAGTTAGAGAAATTAGAGAAGAAAGTTGTTATGTCGAGTTTCTGATTCAGAAAAGAATCAGAAAGTTTAGATTTCATTTCTGTATAAACAATCGTGTTGTACACGAATTGTTATTAGATTAGTTATAAACAGTATTAGTTTAGTTTTTCATTCTGGTAGTAGACGAGATCAGTCTCTATTCCGAAGATCCAGCGAGAAGAATTAACGGCGGAAGCGCATGAGGTTTGACGAACCTACGGAGTTTGAGAGAAAGATTGACGACCCGGATCTCAAAGTTTTCGTTACAATGCTATCCAAGTTTCTACTTCTCTGTTAACTTGTGAAAATTCACATTTCGTTAATGATATACTTATTTATTCAATACATTCTTACTGTTGTTATTTTGATATTGTTCTGACAAAATGATTTTCAAAATGATAAATTGGTGTTTTTATTAAAACGTTCTATTCCATCTTATTCATATAAGAACTTTGTTGAACACTTGACAGATTTAGTTTTTATGGATGACATGATCGCTGATCGCGACTTATCAGACATAAAATACTAGTTTGATTAAGGTAGGAATCACCTCAACATCAGGGGGCTTTCTATGGTTCGAAGCCATTTAATTGAATAAATCGCTATATTGTTACATGTCCATAATCTTACAAAGTTAAAGTTGTTTTCTTTGCTTTATAAAAATAAGTTCTATTTTATTCCAATTGCGGAAATATCTGTCTTGTAATCAAAACCACAAAGACGGAACTGTTCTCTAAACTCGATATAATCCTCCTATCTAATCCTAATTTACCCAAACCAATACAATTAATTAAACGATTTTCTTTTGTTAAACCTAAACACGTGACTAAACCGAATAAAATAAAGTTTTAGTTAAAAAGCGTTCCCTGTGGGTTCGATATCTTTTATTACTACAAGCGTATACCGTGCACTTGCGGAAATCGCTCAACAAGTTTTTGGCGCCGTTGCCGGGGAACGCCAAAATTTTTGACAAAATTTTAAATTTTTCGTGTTTTATTTCGAATCTAGGTTTAAACATACTTATTTTAACTTTTATAATTTAATAGTTTTCATTTACTAATTTATTTTTCAAAATTCTGTTTTGTAGGTAGTTTCGGTTCGTGCAAGATTTCAGGTTCATGCGCAGTTTTCGAAGTTCAGGCATTGCACCAGACCCTATAGACCCAGAAATTGAGAAAACCATTAGGAAGAACAAGAAAAATAAGAAAAACAAAAATAAGACCCCAGTAAAAACATATACCGAGCTAGAAAAAATGGCAGACCCACCAACACTTATGGATTACGCTAGGCCAGGTGTGGCCGGTGTGACCAATAGTATCGTTAGACCCAGAATCACCGCAAACCAATTTGAAATTAAGCCAGCTTTGCTTAATATGTTGCAAAATAATGTAACATTTTACGGGTTACCTAACGAAAATCCTAACACCCACTTAACAAATTTCCTTGAAATTTATGATACTTTTAAAATTCCAGATGTGACTGCAGAAGCAATCAAACTTCGCCTCTTTCCTTTCACTTTGAAGGATAGAGCCAAAGAATGGTTAACTTCTATGCCAGCCGCAACTTTTGCCACTTGGGAACAATTAGCCCAAGCATTTTTATCTAAATATTTTCCTTTAGCAAAAACCGCAAGAGTCATAAAAGAGTTAACATCTTTTTCTCAAAATGACAATGAGACTCTTTATGAAACTTGGGAATGTTTTAAAGAACTTCAACGTTTATGCCCACACCACCAATTACCCGCTGAACTTTTAATGCAAACATTTTACAATGGACTAAATCCTACAACTAGGGGTTCATTAGATGCTATGTCGGGAGGGCTATTTATGAAGAAAACATCAGCCCAAGCGAGAGAACTTTTGGAGGAAATGATAATCAACAACAGTATGTGGCCCGCGGAACGTGGACATATGCCGGTGGCAAAACCATCATCCTCAACCACACCATCAGTTAAAGGTATAGTTGAACTTGATCCAGTCGCGATGCTACAAGCCCAATTTTCTGCTTTATCGCACAAAATTGACAAGTTTATGGCACCACGCGATATCAATGGTAATCCAATCCAAACGGATGTGGACTACGAAAATATGAGTGAGATCGAACAGGTAAATTTTGTCCAAGGGCAAAACCAAACTAATAATCCTTATTCTAATACCTATAATGCTGGATGGAGGAATCATCCTAACTTTAACTGGAAAGATAACAGTAACAATAATGCCAGTGCTAATCAAAATCGTACCATTAATTATCAAAATCAGTCAAGAGATACGATTAGCACTTTATCTTCTAAAATCGACAAGTTTATAGATGCTATCTGTGGAAAAATAAGTAATCACGACGATGGTTTTAAACGGATCGAAAATAAATTCGATCAGCTTATTAAAAACCACTCATCTAGCATCCATAATTTGGAGATCCAAATTGGTCAACTTGCTAAATCAATTCCATCCCGAAAAGAGGGAAGTCTTCCTAGCCATACGGAAAAAAATCCGAAAGAGCAGGTGAAGGCTATTACTCTTCGTTCAGGAAAAAATTATCAAGGGCCTGAAATGCCCAAAGATGTAACATTACTGGGAACTGATTTACCAAAGTCCAAAGAAGATATCTTAATCACAAATAATTCACCATCTGACGCAGGTACCAAAACTTTTGTACCCAAGCCACCTTTTCCACATAAAGTTCGAAATAAGGACTATGATAAATAACTTCTAAAGTTTTTGGATAAACTTAAAACTTTGCACATCAATTTGACATTTATGGATGCAATCACACAAATTCCTAACTATGGTAAGTTTTTAAAGGATTTGATTTCAAAGAAAATCAGTTGGGAAGGAATTTCATCCATTTCGTTAACTGAAGACTGTAGTTCAATAGTATCAAGTAATTTGCCCACTAAACTCAAGGATCCCGGATGTTTTACTATTCCGTGTAAGTTGGGAGATATTGAATTCCCAAGTTGTCTTTGTGATTTAGGAGCAAGTATAAACTTAATGCCATTGTCTATTTTTATAAAACTAGGTTTAGAAGAAGATATCAAACGTACTAATATGGTTTTGCAATTAGCGGATCAAACCACTAAAAGGCCGTATGGTATAATCGAAGATGTTTTAGTCAAAGTCGATAAATTTATTTTTCCTACCGATTTTGTTATATTAGACTTTGCATATGATGTAAATTGCCCTTTAATTTTCGGTAGACCGTTTATGAACACGGGACGCGCTCTAGTAGATGTGTCGGAAGGGAAGGTAGTTTTAAGGATAGGAGAAGATAAGGTCGAGTTTAACATGAACAAAGCGATGAAATACCCTATGGAGGAATTCGCTTGTATGAAACTTGATTTAGTCGAGGAATGTGTCAATGATGTAATTCAAGGTGAAGAAATAATTGAACCTATAATAGATGAGGAATTAGATGATAAGGACCCAGAGCCTTTGATTAGAGAAGATGGACCAGTTCCGCCTTCAATTGTAACACCCCCTAAATTAGAACTTAAAGAGTTACCCAGTCATTTGAGGTACGCTTTCTTAGGCGAAGGCGATTCTCTACCTATAATTATTTCTAACAAATTAACAAGCGATCAAGAAGAAAAATTGAAAGAAGTTGTTAGAAATAGGATAGGAAGTATGGGTTGGCAAATTTCAGACTTAAAAGGAATTAATCCTAGTATAGTAATGCATAGAATTCACTTAGAAGAGGACAAGCCACCTAAAGCGGATAGGCAAAGACGCTTAAATCCGAACATGAAAGAAGTAGTCAAAAATGAGATTACTAAACTTTTAGACAATGGAATCATTTATCCGATCTCGGATAGTGAGTGGGTTAGTCCAATCCATTGTGTACCTAAAAAGGGAGGCATAACTGTTGTAAGAAATGATGAAGGTGAAATGATACCTACACGAACCACCACCGGTTGGAGGGTTTGTATAGACTATAGGAACCTAAATAAAGCTACTAGGAAAGATCATTTTCCTCTACCTTTCATTGATCAAATGATCGAAAGGATAGCCGAGCATGCATTTTACTGTTTCCTAGACGGTTACTCCGGATTCTTTCAAATTTACATTTACCCGGATGACCAAGATAAAACAACCTTCACATGTCCTTACGGAACATTTGCATATAGAAGAATGCCTTTTGGTCTATGTAATGCACCAGCAACTTTTCAACGTTGTATGACAGCAATATTTAATGACTTCATTGAAGACATAATGGAAGTTTTCATGGATGATTTTTCAGTTTATGGAGATTCTTTCGATGCGTGTTTACAAAACTTAGATAAAGTATTGTCTAGATGTGAGGAAACGAATTTAGTATTAAATTGGAAAAAAATGTCATTTCATGGTAGACGAAGAAATTGTTTTAGGTCATAAGATTTCTGAAAAAGGTTTAGAGGTGGACAGAGCAAAGACTTCAGTTATAGAAAAATTACCCCCACCAACCATTGTTAAGGGAGTAAGATCATTTTTGGGTCATGCAGGTTTTTACATATGGTTTATAAAGAACTTTTCTGTAATCTCCAAACCACTTACTAATTTGCTTATGAAGGATTCAACTTTTGATTTTAATAATGATTGTTTACAAGCTTTTAATACTTTGAAAACGGCTTTAGTCAGTACACCTATAATATCAAAACCCGATTGGAATCTACCTTTCGAAATTATGTGTGATGCGAGTGACTTAGCTGTAGGATGTGTATTAGGTCAAAGGAAGGATAAGAAACTTCATGTTATATATTATGCGAGTCACACTTTGTCCGGTGCACAACTAAATTACACCACAACTGAAAAAGAAATGTTAGCAGTAGTTTTTGCATGTGATAAATTCCGATCTTATTTGTTAGGATCTAAAGTCATCATTTATACTGATCATGCAGCTTTACGATATTTATTTGCTAAGAAAGATGCGAAACCACGTCTTATTAGATGGGTTTTACTATTGCAAGAATTTGACATTAAGATTAAAGACAAAAAGGGAGTTGAAAACCTGGTCGCCGATCATCTATCAAGACTTGAGGATGAAAACGGTCCCATCGGTGAAACATCAGGCATTCGAGATGATTTCCCCGATGAACATCTCATGCAAGTACAAAGTGTCATAGCTCCATGGTATGCGGATATAGCCAATTACTTAGCTGCACATGTTGTGCCAGATGGATTGACTTCTCAGCAAAAGAAGAAATTCTTTTCAGAAGTTAAGAAATATTTTTGGGAAGATCCATTCTTGTTCAAAACATGCGGCGATGGAATATTTAGGAGATGTGTTAGTGAGTTTGAATATGAATCTATAATGTTAGAATGTCATGCTAGCGCTTACGGAGGTCATAATAGCGTAAGCAAAACAGCAGCTAGAATACTTGAATGCGGATTCTTTTGGCCTACTCTGTTTAAAGATGTCCGTTCATTTATTATCCGCTGTGATAAGTGTCAAAGAACAGGGAATATAGGAAGGAAAGATGAGATGCCTCTTACGAACATATTGGAAGTTGAAATCTTCGACGTATGGGGAATTGATTTCATGGGTCCTTTTCCTCCTTCTTTTGGCAAAAATTACATATTAGTAGCCGTAGATTATGTTTCAAAGTGGGTTGAAGCAATTGCAACCCCGACAAATGATTCTAAAGTAGTTGTTAAGTTTTTAAATTCAATATTCTGTCGATTTGGAGTTCCTAGGGTTATGGTAAGCGACGGTGGTACCCATTTCGTAAATAGAGCTTTTGAGTCACTTATGAGAAAATACGGAGTACACCACCGTATCTCTACACCGTACCATCCTCAAACGAATGGTCAAGCAGAAATTTCAAATAGAGAACTCAAATGGATACTTGAGAAAACAGTTTCGTCTTCTAGAAGAGACTGAGCACATAAACTTAACGATGCATTATGGGCATACCGTACTGCATTTAAAACGCCTATCGGGATGACACCTTATAGATTAGTCTATGGTAAAGCTTGTCATTTGCCGGTTGAATTAGAACATAAAGCATATTGGGCTATAAAAACCCTTAATTATGATTTGCAAAGTGCAGGGAAAAAGCGTTTGTTTGACTTAAACGAGTTGGATGAATTACGCTATTTGTCCTACGAAAATGCAAGAATTTATAAGGAAAAAATTAAAAAGTGGCATGATGCAAAAATCAAAATTAAAAACTTTAATGTTGGGGATAAGGTCTTACTTTTTAATTCGAGATTAAAATTATTTCCAAGTAAGTTAAAATCTAGATGAGCTGGACCATTTTTGGTTGTTAAAACATTTGATTACGGAACATTGGAGCTAGAAAAGTCTAATGGCGAACGATTTAAGGTCAATGGTAATCGTTGCAAAATTTACTTCGACGGAGCTCCAATTCAAGCAATTGAATCTGTGGATAAATTTTATGAAAATTAATTTCTTTAGTTTTCATGTTTTATTTATAGTTTTTTTATTTTTAATGTTTGTTTACTTTAATTTTTATTTATTTTTATATATTTATTTTTGTGCATAAATGAGTTTTGTTAACATTAAAATTTTAATTTAGTCATGTTTTGAAAATTTCATTAAGTATTAAGTATTATTGCGAAATTAAATATGCAGAAATCTCAGTTGAGATTTTTCATATTCCAGGATTTGAAAATCTCAGTTGAGATTCCGAAAATCTCAGTTGAGATTTTCTGTATTTTCCAATTTGAAATAACTGTAAGGGATTACAGTCTTCCTTCTTTAAAATTTCTGTCAGTTGAATCAAAGAGGTATCACTTTGACACCTTTTTCTTTCTAACAGACACAACCTTTCACTTATAGGATTTATATATTCCTGTAGGATCAGACTTCTTCCATTTTATTTCATCTTTCTGAATTTCTTTCTCAAATTCTCAAATCCTACAGACTTCATTTTCTTTTCTCTCACAGACATGACTAAGTCTTTGAAAAATGTTCAAAAACGCACTTCTTCTCAAAAAGGGAAAGTTGATATCTTCGATCGATATGGTGCATGGTTTCCCATTTATAACCATGACGAGGGGAAACGCTTTATGCAATTCAGATATGCTCAGTTCTTTGGCATGATGTATCTGGACGAGTTTCTGAACGAGGAACTCGGGATAAGCGAAGACATTGATCGCTATCTGACTAATTTGGGTTGGACCAAATTTGTTTCTATGAAATTTCCTATAATTGGAAATTGGGTTCTGGAATTTTTCTCCACCGTTAGGTTCGTCAACAAGAGACGTGTTCGTCTCAGTTTTCGTTGTGAGGGGGAGGTATTCACTTTTGGATATCCAGAACTTCACAATTGGTTTGGATTTCCACCACGAGACACAACTCAACACCATCCTGGAAGGGATATGACTTCTAGAGATATATGGAGGATGCTAACAGGATTTTGGCGATTCAATCCACGTCTTGCCTTCAACAAATCCATTAATTCTAATTCCATGCTGTATCTGCATAAGTTCCTCTGTCACAGCCTTTTTGGTCGAGTCAGTAGCAATGTTGTGAAAGATACTGATCTTTATGTGTTGGGCGACATTTTCCAAGGCAACTCAGTGAACTCCTCAAAGATTCTAATGGAGGGGTTAGTTGCTGCTTCCCGTTCAAAGAAACGGAAGATTGGGTTCGCCAACATCATTTGTGGAATCATATTGGGAGCCAAGGGAACCATTTCTGTTCCTTGGACTGATACAGAACCATTCCCTATTTTAGACTACGAGTTCTTGGAGAACGAGGGACTTGTCAAACGAGTTTTCCGTTCTGGTCCAACATTCCTTTCTGCACCAGAGAGGCAAGTCTTCATTCAAACGAAGATTAACAGGGCCAATGCACGTCGTCTGTCATCTACTTAGGGATATATTTTATGCGTTTCTGTCTGTTGTTTTTAATATATATATGATTGTTTGATTGTAATTTATGTTTTTATAATGTTTCTATGTAAATATATATTATGGTATTGTTTATAATAGTGAATAAAAGTGCATTAATTCATTAGTTTATTTCTTTCATTTAAGGAACAACCTTTGGTTTTCCTTCAATTTAATATTTCAGTTTTGTTTATCTCAGTTTCAGGGATTAATATTCACATTAATGTCACTTACTTCACATAGGAATTGGTTTTGAAGTGTTAATATTCGCATACTAGCAAAACGTTTCCAACCAAGAACGGAACTGTTCTCTAAACTCGATATAATCCTCCTATCTAATACTAATTTACCCAAACCAATACAATTAATTAAACGATTTTCTTTTGTTAAACCTAAACACGTGACTAAACCGAATAAAATAAAGTTTTAGTTAAAAAGCGTTCCCTGTGGGTTCGATATCTTTTATTACTACAAGCGTATACCGTGCACTTGCGGAAATCGCTCAACAACATTGAACAAACACATTAGTAGAATAAATCAAAGCATTTAAACTTAGTGTGTTTAGAATATTTTTTAATTACACTTAAACAATTTTGTCAAATCAAAATTATATGGAAAGGTGTTTCAACATTCAGCACTATGGTTCTGAACTATAAAGCCAAAACCCACCCTCCATGTTTCCGTAAACAAAGCTGCATCGATATTCAGTTTTAATCGACCCTCTTCCGGGCAGGTCCAAGTTGAACGCAGCGAAGTTGGTTCTCTCGTATCCGTCACTTTTTGGGCTTCTTGCCACTTAGCTAAAAAAGATTTGGCGCTGCACACTGTGATGGCCAGCGGCTGTCGTTTACCTTCCCAGAGAACGATGTTCCGGTCATTCCATATAGCCCAACACAAGATGGCAGCCAATTCTAGAGAACTATTGCCAAGCTTGTTTTTAATATAAATCCAGAATTCAGCCAAGTTGTTTACTCTCCTGCTCAGATCACCAATATATGTTAGAATCCATACCTGTCGTGCTTCTGGACACGATATCAATGCATGAAAGATGGTTTCGTTCTCTTGACTACAGCGCGGACACAAAGTAGTGGTATCAACCCGTTTTTTTGCCAGTTCAGAACGAGATGGTAAGCAACGAGCTGTTGCCCTCCAAACCAGATGACGAACCTAAGGCGGGACGTGGATCTTCCATATTTTACCCCCAGACTTCGCCTAGAACATCCTCCTCATTTTCTGTTGGTTGAAATTGAAGGTGTCTGTATCCACTTCTAACCGAATAGATTCCATTTCTTTCCAATTTTCATGTCCACCTGTCACGAATTTCCCTCCCGCTCAGTTGTATTTTTGTGATTAGCATTCTGTCCCTTGCGGAAAATAACTCTTGTAGTTTCCTATAATCCCAAGTCCCTTGCAGGCTTTCTCGGAGAGATGCTATCGTATCTTCTTCTCGTCCTGGAGGTGCAGTGCTGTCCATAAAAGGGTTAATATCATCAGGCAGCCAGGGGTCTGTCCAAATGTTTACTTCTGATCCCGACCCAATTAATAATCGACTTTGTGACTTTAGTAAGGGAAGGCCAGCCATAATACTCCTCCATATATAGCTTGGGTTCGATTTAATTTCAGCCTCTAGGATGGTGGACTGAGGGAAATATCGAGCTTTATAGATTCTTGCAACAAGAGAGGTTGGGTTGACCAGCATACGCCATGCCTGTTTTGCTAAAAATGCAATATTATAACTGTGAAAGTTCTTAAAACCCATACCTCCTAGTTGTTTCGATTTGCATAACTTCTCCCAAGATCTCCAATGTATCTTCCGTCCTTGCCCACCCTCCGAGCCCCACCAGAAGGAGTTAATCACTTTTTCAAAGTCTTCACAGAGTGTTATAGGAATTAGGAACATGCTCATGACATATGATGGGAGAGATTGTAGAACAGATTTGATAAGTATTTCCTTCCCTGCTTTTGATAGAAATCTGTTCTTCCAGCTACTTATTCTTTTTCTGATCATCGTTTCAATATACTCGAACACCTCTCTTCTGTTTCTTCCGATCAATGATGGTAGGCCTAGGTACTTGCCTGGGCTAATTACTACTTCCACTTCCAAGTTGGCTCCAACACTCGTCTTTACTGCTGTTGACACATTTTTGCTGAAGTGAAGAGTAGATTTATTAAGATTAATTTTCTGTCCGGATGCTTCCTCATATTGTTTGAGGCATTGTCGTATTTCTTCGCTTTCTTCTATCGTAGCCCTGAAAAACAAGTAACTATCATCAGCAAAAAATAGGTGAGTTATTGCCGGTGCTTGTGATGCTATCGAACATCCGTGAATTTTTCCCCTTGTTTCTAGTGCGGATAAAGCAGCTGACAGGCCTTCTGCTCATATTAGGAAAAGGTATGGTGAAATGGGGTCGCCTTGTCTTAGACCTCTCTTTGGAATGATAGGTCCAATCTCGTGTGGCCCGTTGATGATGTTATATCTTGCCTTGGTAACACATTGCATTATTAGTTGGACCCATGATGGAAAGAAACCCAATTTGAGCATCATCTTCTCGAGAAAATTCCATTCTACCCTATCGTAGGATTTTGCCATGTCTAACTTCAGCGCTGCATATCCTGTCTTTCCTTGGGTTTTCCTATTAAGGTAGTGATTTACCTCAAAAGCAAGCATTGCATTGTCTGTGATCAATCTTCCTAGTATAAAGGCACTCTGCTGTTCTGAGATGATACTAGGTAGTACTGTCTTAAGCCTATTTGCCAAGACTTTTGAAATTATCTTGTAAATCACGTTGCACAAGGCGATAGGACGTAGATCGGAAGCATATTCTGGGCCTGCTTTCTTTGGGATCAGAACCAGCATTGTTTCATTAATTTCCTCCGATAATTCTCTAGAATTGAGCAACTGGAGGCATGCCGCTGTCACTTTTGCACCCACCACACCCCAGAACTTTTGGTAGAAACAAGGATTAAACCCATCCGGGCCAGGACTCTTTTCAGGATGCATTGAGAAGACGGCTATTTTGACTTCCTCTGGACTAAAAGGTCTAAGTAGGTCTTCATTTTTTGTCTCTGTTACTTTGCATGATATGTTCGATAGTATAGGATCCGGGTCAGACATGTCGGAAGTGAAAATACCATTAAAGTATGAAGTGATGATTTCTTCTAGACCGTTCCCCCATTCTTTCCATTCTCTGTCGCTCCCTTTCAGCATGAGTAGTTCGTTTTTCTTCCTTCTTGCCGTTGCTGCTTTGTGAAAGAACCCAGAATTTAAGTCTCCTCCTTTCAGCCATTGTTGTTTAGCCCGCTGACCCCAATAACTCTCTTTCTGCAGCAATAGTGTATCCAATTCTTCTTTCGCCCCCTTATAAGCCTCTACAGATTCAGCGTCGTTTCTCTTTTTTGTTCTGCTGATCACAGCTTTGCAATTTTCCACTTTCAGTTTGAATTGATTCCTCAACTCTTTGCCCCATTGAAGTAATGACGATCCGCAATCCTTTAATCTGTTTGTGAGGAGGGCGTCAGTCTCATTCTGCCATCCTGAAACAACTCTGTCCCTGCAGTCACTCTCGTGAATCCATGCGTTTTTAAACCTGAAGCCTTGCTTAAAATGTACTGTATTCTGTCTTACAAACAGAAATAGGGCTGTATGATTTGAACAAGTAACCTCTTCATTTATTAATTTAGCTTCGGGGAACCTGAGGCGCCAATTTGAGGAGGCAAGAGCTCTGTCGATCCTTTCTTCAACTAGCCTACCTGATTCCCGCCCTCTTTCCCATGTAAAAGGGTGACCCACTAGGCTGATATCTGATAGACCACTTGATTCTATAGCTGAGTTAAAACCTCTCATCAGTGCAGGGCTCTGTCGTGTACCTCCTGACTTTTCGTTTTGAGTCCTGATGTCGTTGAAATCTCCAATTATTAACCAGGGAAGGGAAGAAAGAGTTGATAGTTGCTTAATTAGATCCCATGAATCCTTCCTACGAGCTCTCTCCGGGTAACCATAGTAACCCGTCAATCTCCATGGGTCCTGACCTGCTAGACTTATTTCCATGTCAATGTAATTCCGCGAGAAGCGGAGTAATTTGACTGAATTTTTCTGTTTCCAGAAGAGTGCTAGACCTCCTCCATAATTAACTGCTTCCACTGTTGTAGACACCGGGGTCGGAGGACCGATGAAGAAAAATTATAAAAAGGGATCCGAATCAGTCGATTAAAATAAATGATGAGTCAATAAAAATAATAAATAAAAAAACATTGTTCA
This sequence comes from Euphorbia lathyris, assembly GCF_963576675.1. Taxonomy (NCBI): domain Eukaryota; kingdom Viridiplantae; phylum Streptophyta; class Magnoliopsida; order Malpighiales; family Euphorbiaceae; genus Euphorbia; species Euphorbia lathyris. The sequence goes on from NC_088912.1 coordinate 31,893,209, forward strand.
AAGGAACCGTGGAGACCGGTTTGATCGAATTCGGAAATCGAATCGAGATGACGGGCGAATCGGTTCCGCGAATAAAATCTTAAACCGTCTCGCCAAGTTCGGAGTATTTCGTGTCATTTTCTTATTAATTCTATTATTAATAAAATTTCGGGTCGATAAGGGTTTTGTTTTAAAACTCGAAAAATAAAAAGAGAGTTTTGTAAAAAGACCAATTTTATAAAAGCTAATTTTATAAAATCGGTTTTGGTAAAAATATTTTTGATAAAAATCATTTTTTAGTTTTGGTTAATTTTAGGAGTATTTTATATTTATTTTCCAATATAGGTATAAACGCGGCCCCTGACGGGGCCGGTATTTACGTCACGGGCCGTTGGACGGCCCGTGACAGGGACTAGGCCGCCCAGGCCCAGCCCCTGCACTTGGCATTCGGCCAAGTGCATTTTGGTGCACTTGGCCAATGCCAAGTGCAATGTTACATAGGGTTTATTAAAAAAAAATAATAATAATAAAAAATAATAATGATAACATTAATAATAATAATTATTATAATGATATATATTAAGCCAAATTAGCTTACCCTTGGCTCCAAGTCAAGAGTAAGCTAATTTAGCTTTGCTTGGAGCCTACCCTTAGGCTCCAAGCCAAAGCAATATTAATTGTTAAGGCTCCATGCCTATAAATAGGATGGAGCCTAATGCATTTTAAGAGGGGGAAAAAATCCGAACCTCTGGAAAAATTCCCCGAGACCCGAACAAAGCAAAAACATAAAAAAAATCCGACTCAAAACACTATCAATCGACTTGATTTGGCATTCCTATTACCGATTGAGAGGTAATAATCCGAGGAACTAGACCCGTTTATTTATTCATCTCTTTTTATTGTTTGAATCTATTTATTTATTTGTTTTTTACACTTTTATTATTTAGATTTGTTAAGTTAATTTTTTTGTTTTGCATTTTAACAAGTATTTGGTTTTAGTTTTGAAATAAAAACTTCGTTTTGGATCCCAATACGAACCGTGACCCGATTCAAGGGTAGTTCGGGATACAAACGTCGTAGATCCGTTGTTTTATAAATGTTTTGAATCGTTATTTTCAATAAAACGTCGTTTTAGAATCCTCCGTTACAAATCATAACCCGATTTGGGGTAGTTTGGAGGCGAAAATGACAAAATAGAGTAGATCTAATGTTTTTGATAAAATCTGGAAACTGTTGGACTATTTCTGTAAATTGCCGTTTTCTGTCACTAAAAGCGGGTTACCGACGGAGTTTCCGTCGGTAAAGCTGCTGGAACTTAAAAAATCCATTTTCCCAACCTTTTTCTCATCTTTTTTACATTTATTCTTGTATAGGTATATGTATAAATATGTAATAGGATTATTAAAATTATTTTCAAAGTATATGACTAGTAATAACCAATGTTTTGAAAACCGGACCGGACGTTGAACCGGTGAGACAACTGGTTCAAGGTTCAATAGGTTCAACCGGTTCAACTGGAATGGTTCAACCGGATAAAAAAATAAATAAATATATATAAAAAAAATAAAATGATGTTTCATTGAACATAAAATTAAAAATTTCATACATATAATAAACAATTCTTAAGTTAACATATTAATTAAAAATTAAAAATTCATACAGATAATATAAAAATTCACACATCGGTAACCAATCCTTAATTTAACACATTAATTAAAAATTCACACATCTAAAATCAAACCCATAGTTTAACACAATATTAAGATTAAAATTAAATTAATTAACACCAATTATTAAAGAGGTTGTTCTCTACCTAATTTTTAAATTTTTCCCTTAATTCAATATGTTTTTCAAAAAATGGCAAAAAACCAGGGTCAATCCGGTTCACTGGTTCAACACCGGTTCGCGGTTCAACCCCGGTTTGATGCGGTTTAATAGAGTTGAACATGTATAGCTAAAACCGGACCGGACACTTGACTGGTTCGCGGTTCGACCGGCCGGTCCGGTTTTCAAAACACTGGTAATAACTTACTATTGAATACCTATTTTGTATATTTGGGTATGATTTTCATTAATTTGGTTTTATGAAGGCTATATGTATATATGTATATTTTTCTTTTATTGTTTTGGGTGGGTTATCCTCCATATATTTATTATGTATAAAAACTATTTTAGTTTAAATATGGTTTTCTTATTTATAAACTTTATCCATTACTTTTTACATATTCTCAAGTTAAAATAAAATGTGTATCATATCAAGTATTATACTTACTACCATTTTTACTTATTAATTCATATATACATTATTGTTTTACCTTTTTTATATAAGTATTATTATTATTTTTCCATAGTGTATATTCATATAAATAAGTATATTTATTTCCTCTTTTTTGAATTTCCTATATATATATATGTTTTAAAAAGTATTTGGGTTGGGTGAATTTGGGTTTAATTAGTAAGTGTTGTAATTATGTTCAAGTGAAGGTTAATTGAGTGAAAATGGGAAAATAAAAGACAAAAAGAGATTTCAAGTTGTTTGTTTAAATTAAAAGTTTTTCTAGATATTCCTAAAGTGTAAATAACTTTTTTTGTCATTTTTAAACCGTTTCCAAAACATCACGTGTTGAAACCTTAATCCGTTCCAACGACGAATTAAGCGAACATTGTAAATTGTTTCGTTGTAAATAATGAAGTTTTGAATTGCTTTCCTAACTAAATGGTTTTGTACAAAATAAATTGACTTGTATGCTTAATCACGTTTTTAGATTAAAACTGTTTGCTCAACATTTTCAAACGCTCAAGTCGTTCCAACGGCGATTCGAGTGATCATCATTAACAGGGCTTTGAAACGTACCTAAATCGTTCCAACGGCGATTAAGGTACGAACCATGTAAATAAACTCGTTTTTGGGAGTAAGATTAGCGTAGATGTAATATACGACATAAAAGCCTAAATCACACTGTGAATAAACCAATTCTTCCTTCTCCCCCTCTCTCTCCTATGTATTTTAAATTTATGCAAAATGGGTGATTCTTTACTAACGTGGCTTTTAAACAACATGCTCAAAACGGTTTTCAAAGCGAGAAAGAAAAGGTTTCAAATGAATTTTAAACTTAAAGAAATATGCGATTAGTCCGTTATCGCCTAACACGCTGAGTAGGAGGCTGGTGGTTCATAACCGGGCGATGTCGGGGTGCCTAGTAGCCCATCTCCAGAAAGGAGCTAGCCTTCTCGGCTCGTACCTAAGTTTCCCGAACCCTCACCGGTCTCCCGCAAGGGATCGGTGTTCATTTTCCCATTCGTGTGTGGCGACTCTTCCATACTCCGAGCTCCGGTCCTGCCGAGCAGCTTGATTCCACGATTGTTTGCTTTCGGCACCAATCACCGCTTACGTCGCCATGAGGTGTCCACCCCCCGGTCCGCCCGGGCGAGGCCGTTCGGCACCTTGTCTAACAAGTGGCGACTCTACTGGGGAAGCGAGAAATTTGATTCCGGAAGGCGTGTATTAAGCCATTAACGGGGACGGATCGTATTATTTCTTTTCGTATGCATTCATACGCATTATTGCAAACCTTTTGGGTAATTTTCGCGAAACCTCTAGCGAGAGTCCATTCGTCGCTCGAAAGATGCTAGTGTAAGTTCCCCCTTACAGTAAGGCGCCAAAGGGTCCCCATCCATTCATTAGGGGCGAATTTGTGCGGTCCTGTGAGGTCCCGCGATCAGCCGTGTCAGCATATAGTAGCCTTAGAAGTTGCCATAGGATTACCCGTTACCATTTTTGATGTGATAAATGAATCAGTTCGTGTTTTCAAAATTGTCATGATACGTGTCTAATCCTAAAATATGTAAAGAAAATGAAACGATACGTTAATATATACTCTTAAACCGATATACAAACTACCCCAAATCATCGAAACGATTCGAATTAAAGACGACTTAGTCATCTCGTATGAATGAACTTGTGCGACCCGCCTGGTCCCTTTCCGTGTCCCGAAGAAGGCACATGTTCAGGAAATGCGTGGTGACATGAGCACGTATTAGTTCAAATCGGTTTGATATTAAGGATAGTTATAGCTCGATTCAAAAGACTATATTAACGATAACCGTTATTCACATTCTTTAAATACGTTGGGATAAAGCGAAATTATGACGAAACGAAAACAAAGAACATTTCTGTTCCGAACGACCCAGTTGTAACGTAAAGAGTGTTGCAAACATGGCCCGTCCCTTCCGAATAAAAGACGAGCTCTTACGTTACGCCTTGTGTTGTTCTTAAGAGAAATGGATGTATCCGCAAAAGTGACCAAAGAAAATAAAAGAAAATGAAATGACCAAAGTCATTCTGTATCTACGATATATATCCATCCCGAGGGTAGTTAAAGAAAATGAACCAATGCCGTTAAATACGTGCCTCGAGCCGGTATGTACGCCGTTTAAAATCATAAAGCCGAATTAAGCTAAACTGCATAATTGCGCCATATGGACGAGACTGTGAGTTTGACTAATGGCTCGATCATTTCGACCCTTACCAAAACTACAAGAAGTATGGCCCAATCTGCGTGTTTGCTCGACTCGTGCCTAAATGAAAAAAGGACGGTAATATCCCTGCTTCGAATAAGCATGCGATTCAACGAAACGTTGATTTTCTATAACCATGTTAGGATGATATATCCTGTAGATGGGAAGAAATAAAGAGTTGTTATTAGCCGAAAGATTATCGCGTGCTCAAATAAGACTCGCCGTCTTTTCACGTAGCTAAAACGAGCAAGCGGATTCTTGACGCTAGAAACAAACGCGTTACGCGATGAGTCCGTTCCTTAAAATAAAGTGATATCATCACTAAACAAACACGTGGTTGCGTCTCTCGATAGATCCAAAAGATCCCGTCGTAATCCAAAAATCAAGACACGAATCCGCGCGAATAAAGGGGAACGAGTCATTGTCAATAACAAACGATTGAACCAAAAGAATAACTCGTACCACATCTAAACCCGAGACACGCCAAAAGGGAGTCAAAACCCGAACTAATGCGTCTCTCGAAATAACAAAAGACAAGTTATTCAGAGGGACAATCCAATTTGGTCGATATCTTAGTCACGGAATGTTGATACGTCAGAACGGATTGTATTGTTTGATGAATGATTTATTTTTCCGCAGTAATCGACGGCATCACGCGTCCTCTGGACCACGATGTGAGCTTATACCAAAATCCTAGGAAAGAGACTTGGACCAACGAGTGTGTGGAGGAATAAGGATGGAAGAGAGATGATGTGATGATTGTGATTGTTATCTAACATTTTCTTTCTTTTATTGCGATCTAATTACGCGTTATGTACGATTTTCGTTAACTAGTTTGTTCGTATGGATTTATATCTTGTTATACATCAGTCGAGTCAGATTTAAGTTATAATGCATTCTATGCTTAACGAATCATTGCAGTCATACCATATAGAGCGTTGCATGCTGACCAAATTGTGTGCAGCCATTTTAGGTTTCGTAGACTTAGGACGTGTTTATTAGGAATGTGAGAAAGAGTTGACCCCAACGTCGCGTGTCCATCAGGAGGCATACCAGTTATGTCGTGACGTATCCCATACGTCTTTGCCTTGTCGTACCTATATGTTGGGATGCATCCTATGCGTCCTTGACACGTCTCGTGCGTCTTCACTATGTCGTTTGTATGCTAGCTAGGAGGCATGTCCATAATGTCGTGATGCATCCTATGCGTCTTCGCCTTAGCATGCTTTGCGTACGGTAGCGTACCTCGTACATTTCTCTAGTATCCTAGGCACTAGTCAGAAGGTACAACCCTTATGTCGTGGCATATCCCCTACGCCTTCGTTTTTGTATACCCCGTATGTCGCGGCACCTCCAATATGTCCTTACCCTATCAAGAGGCGTAATGTTCTCTCGTGACGTATCCCATATGTCCTTACTGCGTCGTGTCATCACACGTCAACCCATCAGGAGTCCCACCTGTCATGTGATGACATATTCCTTGTATCTTTACTTTGTCGTACCCCGTAGGAAGTAACACACCCCATGCATCTTCCATTAATCATTCAGACACCGATCATGAGGTGTACCGGTTATGTCGTGATGTATCCCATATGTCTTTTCCCTGTTGTGCCTCGTATATTGTGACCCTTTCCTTTTGTCTCTACCATGTCATTACACACCGATCAGAAGGTGTACTATATGTGTCATAACGCATCATGTGTAACTTCGCCTCATCCCTTACGCCAAGCGAGGGGCATAAGCTTCATGCCCCGTATGTCATGGCGTATCATGTGCCTTTTTCACCGTGTTATATACGTTAGACGAAAGGCATACCATTTGGGCCATAATGTATCCCATACGTCCTTACCTCGTCCCACCTCTATATCGTAAAGTATCCCGTACGACTCCATCACGTCAGCTATACACTAGTCAAGATATGTACTCGATGCGCCGCTATGCACCGTGTACATCCGGGTATTGTCAAGGTCGTACATTGCGATAGGTCGTAGATGCGTCTTCCATATCGGATACACTAGTCTAGAGCCATAGCCCGTATATCACGACCTAAGTTCTCGCCTTGCTAGGTGCCTAACAGAAGACATACCCCGTATATCACAATGTATCTCGCGCGTCTTTACCATGTCTCGCATGCCCGTTAAAAGGTCTGCCCCGCATGTTATGATGTGTCTCATATATTAGTCCGGAGGAGCACCTTTAGACCCTGAGGTATTCCCTATGTCCTCGTCGTGTCATACTTTGTGTGGGATATGCCGCGCGCATCTTTATCGTCCTGTTTATACCGTTAGAGGGTATACCCGGTGCATCGTGACATATCACATGCATCTTTGCCATCGTGTTTGAGTTACTCGGAGACATGTCCAGGTGTCACGGCGTACTCCTCCTCCTTCTATCATGATTAGGAATACTGTTCGTTAGATATGCATCTTTGCCGGATCTAAACTGCTGGGTGGTCATACCTCATTTGTCATAACATTCGAATCGTGGGGCAAATTCCGTTCACTTTCTGCATGGTCGACTCGAGACATACTATATGTGTCGCCACGTCGCTGACAACTTATCGATAGTTCAAGAAAAAGGAAGCATTGTCACAACATCGATTCCCCCGAGACTCGAATTAACCGTTCGTCACATGTCTCATACATATGCCCCAAGATATACCATGTATGTCGCTACGCCTTAGCCAACACATCTCAAGATTATGACCAGTACCTTGAACTCAAATAGAACCATAATCTCACGGGTCGTCGTCACCTCCCTTTCGTATCTCAAGACATACCCACGTATGTCACCATGCTATACACAATGCCCATGTGATTCCAAATTACGTTGTTATATTATCCGAACCTCTCATCTCGTAAGTCATCATCATGCCACATATGTCGGCGCACCGTGCACCTATACTCCAAAGTTACGTTCGGTACCTTGTGGTCGAGTCAACTGTTTCACACAAATCTCGCTTACCTATCGTCATTCGCATCTGGGGATGTAGTCCATACATAGCACCTCCGCATTTCAGAGTTGTGAGCAATACCCTGAGCCCCAAAACGATCCCTTAACTCATGTGTTGTCCGCACCTCCCATTTGTACCTTTAGGTGTGCCACGGGGTCGTCATGGTGCCCCTTCATATTTACATCGTCCCACTGTCCGGACCCCAGGTTCACGTTGACCCTCGGACGCACGTTTCATACGAAGTCATCGCGTCACATCCGTACTTTGACTGGCGCCTTATATGTCACCTCGTCACATCTAATAAATCCATGCGTCATTGCACTAACCTCTTAGCTAGTAGGTTATCCTCATGCCCCATTGGTACTCTCAGTCGTACCTTGTATATCGACACGTCATTGTACTAAGGTAACCCGCGCATCCTTGGCCTTCTTGAGACACCCTGTCGCATCTTCAAAATGGGCAAATCGATATGAGACATACCAGGTGTGTCATCATATATCGTAACACGTCAGTATTCCAAACATGTGACACTAGTGCTTCGAACACGTATCAGCTTTCGGTGCGTATCCCGTATGTCACCGCTTGCGCTTTAGTCATACGTTGGGCCTTGTCAAAACGTGCCCCACATGTCGCCTTGTCATCGACAATATTTGTAGTCCACGAATATGTCATTAGGCTATCCAATTCTGGACCGACCTTTGACACGCGTTCCGTATGTCATCCCTCGCACCTTACTCACATATCAAAGACTGAGTCGTTTATACCATCCAGTCAGGGTTAAGCTTGTGGCAAACCCCCCCATACGCGATTTGGTACGTCCTGTTCGCATGTAAAATGTCGAGTCATTCATGTCATTGAGTTCAAGTCGAATCTGGGGCAAGTTTATATATGTCATCACGTGCATCTCGCTTACATCTCCAATGTCGAGTCATTTGTATCGTCAGGTTTGAGTCGAACGTTTGGCACGTACCTGTCATATAGAGTGATTCGTGTCATCGAGTCCAAGTCATACCCTTAGGCACGTACCCTATAGGCTCCGTCTCGAGCGTCCTGCTCACATATTGACACACTGGGTTGTTCATGTCGTGAGGCTCCTGTACTTTTGACGTACGCCCCGTAAGTCGTCACTCATGTCTTGAGTACGACTCAAACAATGGTTTGTTTGTATTGTCAAACCCCCGACACGCTCCCCCTACATCATTGGTACCATTGTCTATGCGCCCCAAACTCCGAATTGCCTTATTTACGAGTCTGAGACATATGCCCTATGTGTCGCTATTTGGGTCTCGCTCGTATCAGTAGTATCGAGTTGTTGGTACCGCGTCTAAGTCCAACTTTTGGCACTTACCTCGAAGGTCTTGGTTTGCGCCACAAATTGTTCATAGTGATGGGTTCCAGTCGAACTATCGATGTCTACCCTGTGTGTCATTGCTGGTATCTCAAATATCGGTGATGGACCAAATACGTCATAAATATCCACGTAAGATCTTTAGGGATTCTCATAAAACATATCGTCATCGGGTTTGAGCTACAAAACAAATTGACCTTTGACACATACCAGGTAAGTCATCGTTTCCGTCTCGTTGGTACCTCGATCGGATTAGGACACCCCTCATTCTACCAGACACACCGATGTCCACAAATTCATCGAGGTATTTGTGTCTCTAGCTTGATTTAATCCTTAGACTGCACCCTGCGGTCGGTATCGTGTCTAGCTGACACCTCCAATGTTGTTAGGAGGTACCTCTCGAGTCATCTTTGTGCTTCATCTATGCCCAAAGTTGGTTAGATAATACGTGTGTCATATGTGTACCCTATTCGTGTCTCGTACCCAGCATGTCGGATTTCCCCCGCGACGGTCGAAATCCCAAAATCAAGCCATCACATCGTTCGTGAGTTGTGTATAAGTCAATCGTGGGGGCACATCAAGTGTGACTCCCATCATGACTTTTGGCTACCTCTAAGGCATACCATGTACGTCATCGTACTTCCTAAATGCACCATGTTTCAAACCACTCTGTCATGATACTAGTGAGCCAAGTAGGAGTTAATAATTGGCACATACCTCGTATGTTGACATATGCATCCTATTCGGACCTCGAGTATCGGGTATTCCGTGTTCATTGTCCCGTTAAATAATACCCATCATTGTAATAGTTGCTTTCCGAGAGAAGCTGACAATTGGCGCACATCACGTATGTCACTCACGTCTTCCTTATGCCTTAACCTGTTTGGGGCACACCCCGTGTGTTACCACTTTCTGCATAGCACGCCAAGGTTCCGTTGGTACGTCTACGTATTTGTATCTTGGGTTTAAACTAACCATTGACCCACACCCCATATGTGGTGGTCTCGTCCCGCTTGTTTCTAGTTTAGGACACACCCTCTATGTCGGCCTGTTTCAGGAAACTTGTGTTTCCCAGAAAGGCGGTTCCCTGCTATCAGTATCGATACCAAGTAAACTATGGACAAGTGCCCCGCATGTCTCCGTCATGGTCTGTTTAAGTTCGAACATACCATGAGCATCACATCAGCCCGTATAACGCCTTGTATCTTCGAAGTATGTCATCACAACCGATGATGACAATCCCTCACATGCACCTCATGCATAGTTGCTTATGTTGTTTTTTTTAGGTCGTGAGTCGTGTCGATGTACCAAGTATGTCATTTCCCCCCACTCATGTCGCTACCCCTCCAATGTATCTACACGTCACGGATATCATCGGGGTACACTCTCATCTACCTAGCGTCCTAGCGAATTTTACTTATCATGAGGGTCGTCTCAATCTCACAAGCGTCAGTCGTGTCGAGCATCATTCAACATTGTACATCTTGTAAAGCATTGTATAGTAAACTCGTAAGGTTCATACTAATGTGTGTATAACAGTTGAAATGGTTTCGGGCATCCGCACTCCCAAACAGGTAAGTTAGCACAGACGACCGAAGCACTGCCGACAGCTCTAGTAAAAAAGGGGGTTTAGCTCTATTCAAAATCATGTTGTAAGAAATAAAGCGCACACCACGAATCATGCATAAATCATACATCCATCGATAGGAGGCACAAGTAGATAGCTTTGGCATTCGCATCACACGTGCATCGCATCATCAAAAATTCATAATGCCTAAAAAGCTCCACTCACCCATCCTTTCTCTTTCCTTATTAGAAACCCAACTCATGGCCCAGCCCAGCAATCCAAACCACAATCTTGAGAGCCGTGTGCAAGGGGCTTTAGCCAAATACATCTTTTCTGACGAGTTCAAACGTGCTCTTAATGATCCGGATGCTGCTAAGAATGATGGGGCTGAAGGTTCCCAGGGGATGATAAGAGATTTCAATCTCAGAGCAGAAATCGAGCGAGTTCTTCCCGATGTCCTAACTTTAGATGAATTCAAGATAGAGATGAAAAGGTTGGTCCGGGAGGTCATGAGTGAGTCACTGGTTGCTGAGATCCCGAAAGCTGCGGTAGAGAAACCTATGTTCCAGTTCGCATCACAATCTACCCCACAAACATTCACTCCACTAAGGGTAGCCTCACACCATGTCCCATGAACACAACAAGACCCACACCATCGGGGACATGAGTTTACCAGGGTTGTGCGCCCTCCATCACCCGCTCAGTATAGAGGGGAGGGAAGGGAGTTCTCCACTTTCACCCAACCCTTATTTGAAGTGTTGGAGGGTCTACGAATACACGACATACTTCATCCTCTACCAGCCACGGGAGGTCAAACCACTGAGTTAGTCAAACGCAGGGGCTACTGCCACTTCCACCAGAAATATGGTCACGAAACAAGTACTTGCATGAGGTTGAAGCATGAAATCCAGGATCTCATCGAAGCTGGAAAGATAAGTGATCCAGATCCTTCTCAGCAGATGAAGCCTTCGACTGGTTCCTTGAATGGTGAAGTCTATAATGGAGTGGGATGAGCTAAAGAAGTTCTCGAGATCGAGGACACTTATGAAGTGGAAGAACCTGAAGTTTCCTGAAGTAGCATGAGAGAGAGGATTGCACTTGTAATCTTTATCCTTGTCTTTTATTTTATCTTCTATTCCACAAGATGTTACGAACCTCCTTTTGAATTCAATGAAATTTCATTTCCGCAAATTTTGTCCTAATTATATGCATTTACATTTGACATTCACCCAATTGAGATATTCCCGCTTCTTATCATGGCACGGACATAAGCTCTAAAATATACTTATTGCTCAGTACTTAACCACTGGAGAGAGAAAATTGAGAGAGTAAAAAAAAAACAAAATAAATCATGAGGAATGATTCCATGGCTCTACGATGATAAGTCGGGCATAGACCCATCAAACGAAGGGTTCTCACCGGCTTGTGCCAAAAAGAAGACCGAGCGACAATCAACAAAGTCCAAAACGAGAAAAAGAAAAAGAAAATAAGGAGCAAGCAACAAGCCCTTAGAACCATGCTAGCACTAAGGCACCGACAAAAGTTTCTCCCCTCAAAGGGGACACAAATACATGGATGCACCACTCAGAACAAGACAGGGGGAACAGGCCTATCAGCGATAAAAGACCCTATTCCAGGATCAACGAAAGGGTCTAGGTCTATGATGACTCAAAGTTAAAAAGGAAAAAGAAAAAGGATGATGCTAAAAAGGCCCAGGGACAAAGTCAGCCAATCAGAAGTAAGAAGAAAATTATTCAAATAAAAAGCAGACGTAACTAGCCGAGGAGCGTCAAGGCGACAAGAGCAGTTGACATTGCCCGACTAATGGGTGATCCAATGTACGAGAAAAGCTCACTTTAGCAAAGAAAGAACAAATGCACAGTCGAATGAAGACAAAGGCGGCAACGAAGTTTGGAACTACGGTCAATCTCAAAGGAACCAAGGAATCTTTCTCATCGAATACGTAGTCGAATGAAGACAAAGACGGTGAGGAAGTTTAGAACTACGATCAATCTCAAAGGAACCAAGGAATCTTTCTCATCAAATACGCAGTCGAATGAAGACAAAGGCGGCGACGAAGTTTAGAACTACGGAACCAAGGAATCTTTCTCATGAGAATTAAAAAAAAAGAAAGAAAATCCCGATAGGTTGAAAATCCGCAAAGGATGGCCTATGCAACAATAAGGGACACCCCAATAAGCGAAAACCCCATGGGGCGCTTATTTGAAAATTCCGGGGATAAAAGGAGAGAGTTAAAATAACTGAAATGTGAAAACCCGAAAGGGCATGCTTTGGTGACAGTGGTTAATAAACTGAGCAGTAAACAATTCAATGTATCTTTGCGAAGTGCTTTATCTAAGCTAGACGGTTGCATTTGCAATGAAAATGCCCGCATCAATAGACACCCCATCTCAACTAAAGTCGCCTCGACACCCATGAACCAATCCAAAATCTATAAAAAAAAAAGACTATTCTTCTCTCTCATGCTCCATGAAGTTTTGTTCCTCTGCTCCTCTGTTGTCCTCTCAAGAGTAAAACTTCGACCGAAGCGTCTCTCCTCCATAACTACTCCCGAACGGTAGTATCCCTAGCTTAGTGCACATGAAATCTCACCTCGAGTTGGCAGGGGCGTGCGCTCGCATCAACTTCTAATCTACACCAAGACGGTTACTTCAATCGGGGGCACGACCATGCAATCAGATCACTGTCCATCTCACTCCGGAAGTTTCTGCATCAACGAAGGCATCGGGCATGAACTCATCACCAAATGCTCAGCATAGAAGCGGCTCGTAGATATGAATCCCTTGTGCTATCTGGTATCATTTACAATCAAGAAAAAAAAATGAACAAAAAAGAGTTGGATTGAAAACCTCAAAAGAGGCGATCCAAGCAAAAGGAGAGATAGAGAAAATCAGTGAGATATAGAAAAGATGAATTGAAAACCCCTAAGGGCGGTTCATGCAAAAGGAGAGATAGAGAATATCAGAGAGATCCCGTTGAGTTGAAAACCTAAAAAGGGCGGCTCAAGCAAAAATTAGGGAAGAAACGAATGCGTCAATCTTTGGTTAAAGGCGAGAGCCCCTTGGCACAAGCTCATCAGCACCAAATCCCCATCCTTACAACCCTCGGTTTCAAACTTATCCTTGCCCTCATCCTTGCGCACCTGGGGTATGGCCTGAAATATCATTTCTCGATCTTAAGCTACCAAAATCCCCCAACCTATGAAAAGGGAATCCATTCAACCATCTCATCCACACATACATAGTTTGCATACACACATGTCCATACATCCGCATAAAGCAAAATGCATAGGCCACGCTTACATACATTCAAACACTCGCACAATCACCTGCACACACACACATAGGTGGTTACACGCATCCATAGACTAGGCCATATTCACCCATCTATATGCATCACTACATGCCTGCGGTCGATTTAGAGGCTAGGGTCGCTAGAAAGAGCCATTTTACCTGCGGTCGATTTAGAGACCAGGGTTGCTAGAGAGAGCCATTTTACCTGTGGTCGAGTTAGAGACCAGGGTTGCTTTTGAGCCATTTTGCCTGCGGTCGATTTAGAGACCAGAGTTGCTTTTGAGCCATTTTGCCTGCGGTCGATCTAGAGATCAGGGCTGCTTTTGAGCCATTTTGCCTGCGGTCGATTTAGAGACCAGGGTTGCTTTTGAGCCATTTTGCTTGCGGTCGATCTAGAGATCAGAGCTGCTTTTGAGCCATTTTGCCTGCGGTCGATTTAGAGACCAGGGTTGCTTTTGAGCCATTTTGCCTGCGGTCGATTTAGAGACCAGGGTTGCTTTTGAGCCATTTTGTCTGCGGTCGATTTAGAGACCAGGGTTGCTTTTGAGCCATTTTGCCTGCGGTCGATGTAGAGACCACGGTTGCTTTTGAGCCATTTTGCCTGCGGTCGATTTAGAGACCAGGGTTGCTTTTGAGCCATTTTGCCTGCGGTCGATTTAGAGACCAGGGTTGCTTTTGAGCCATTTTTGCCCGCGGTCGATTTAGAGACCAGGGTCGCTTTTGAGACATTTTTCCTGCGGTCGATTTAGAGACCAGGGTTGCTTTTGAGCCATTTTACCCGCAGTTGTGGACCAGGGTTGCTTTTGAGCCATTTTGCCCGCGGTCGTGGACCAGGGTTGCTTTTGAGCCATTTTGCCTGCGGTCGATTTAGAGACTAGGGTTACTTTTGAGCCATTTTACCCGCGGTCGTGGACCAGGGTTGCTTTTAAGCCATTTTACCTACGGTCGATCTAGAGACCGGGGTTGCTATTGAGCCAGTATACCAGCAGTCAATTTAGAGACTAGGTTCCCCAGAAAGAGCGTCCATCCGCGGCCGATTTAAAGGCAAAGACGGGACAGACAAGGCAAAGATCGAAGACGAAGCCGGAGCATGCGGCATGGAGATCAGGTATTCTTCCTCCTACTCTATACGTGTCTTTTACTTTAATATATTTACATTGCATGTGTTGCGTTAGCAAAAAACCGTTTTCAAAACACACACATCACTGTCAAAATAAGAAAGTAGGGGCAACTGTAGACACCGGGGTCGGAGGACCGATGAAGAAAAATTATAAAAAGGGATCCGAATCAGTCGATTAAAATAAATGATGAGTCAATAAAAATAATAAAAAAAAAACATTGTTCAAAGGAACCGTGGAGACCGGTTTGATCGAATTCGGAAATCGAATCGAGATGACGGGCGAATCGGTTCCGCGAATGAAATCTTAAACCGTCTCGACAAGTTCGGAGTATTTCGTGTCATTTTCTTATTAATTCTATTATTAATAAAATTTTGGGTCAATAAGGGTTTTGTTTTAAAACTCGAAAAATAAAAAGAGAGTTTTGTAAAAAGACCAATTTTATAAAAGCTAATTTTATAAAATCGGTTTTGGTAAAAATATTTTTGATAAAAATCATTTTTTAGTTTTGGTTAATTTTAGGAGTATTTTATATTTATTTTCCAATATATGTATAAACGCGGCCCCTGACGGGGCCGGTATTTACGTCACGGGACGGCCCGTGACAGGGACTGGGCCGCCCAGGCCCAGCCCCTGCACTTGGCATTCGGCCAAGTGCATTTTGGTGCACTTGGCCAATGCCAAGTGCAATGTTACATAGGGTTTATTAAAAAAAAAAAAAAAATAATAATAAAAAATAATAATGATAACATTAATAATGATATATATTAAGCCAAATTAGCTTACCCTTGGTTTCAAGTCAAGAGTAAGCTAATTTAGCTTTGCTTGGAGCCTACCCTTAGGCTCCACGCCAAAGCAATCTTAATTGTTAAGGCTTCATGCCTATAAATAGGATGGAGCCTAATGCATTTGAAGAGGGGGGAAAAAAACCCGAACCCCTGGAAAAATTCCCCGAGACCCGAACAAAGCAAAAACACAAAAAAAATCCGACTCAAAACACTATCAATCGACTTGATTTGGCATTCCTATTACCGATTGAGAGGTAATAATCTGAGGAACTAGACCCGTTTATTTATTCATCTCTTTTTATTGTTTGAATCTATTTATTTATTTGTTTTTTACACTTTTATTGTTTAGATTTGTTAAGTTAATTTTTTTGTTTTGCATTTGAACAAGTATTTTGTTTTAGTTTTGAAATAAAAACTTTGTTTTGGATCCCAATACGAACCGTGACCCGATTCAAGGGTAGTTCGGGATCCAAACGTCGTAGATCCGTTGTTTTATAAATGTTTTGAACCGTTATTTTCAATAAAACGTCATTTTAGAATCCTCCGTTACAAACCATAACCCGATTTGGGGTAGTTTGGAGGCTAAAATGACAAAATAGAGTAGATCTAATGTTTTTGATAAAATCTGGAAACTGTTGGACTATTTCTGTAAATTGCCATTTTCTGTCACTAAAAGCGGGTTACCGACGGAGTTTCCGTCGGTAAAGCTGCTGGAACTTAAAAAATCCATTTTCCCAACCTTTTTCACATCTTTTTTACATTTATTCTTGTATAGGTATATGTATAAATATGTAATAGGATTATTAAAATTATTTTCAAAGTATATGACTAGTAATAACTTACTATTGAATACCTATTTTGTATATTTGGGTATGATTTTCATTAATTTGGTTTTATGAAGGCTATATGTATATATGTATATTTTCCTTTTATTGTTTTGGGTGGGTTATCCTCCATATATTTATTATGTATAAAAACTATTTTAGTTTAAATATGGTTTTCTTATTTATAAACTTTATCCATTACTTTTTACATATTCTCAAGTTAAAATAAAATGTGTATCATATCTAGTATTATACTTACTACCATTTTTACTTATTAATTCATATATACATTATTATTTTACCTTTTTTATATAAGTATTATTATTATTTTGCCATAGTGTATATTCATATAAATAAGTATATTTATTTCCTCTTTTTTGAATTTCCTATATATATATATATATATATATGTTTTAAAAAGTATTTGGGTTGGGTGAATTTGGGTTTAATTAGTAAGTATTGTAATTATGTTCAAGTGAAGGTTAATTGAGTGAAAAGGGGAAAATAAAAGACAAAAAGAGATTTCAAGTTGTTTGTTTAAATTAAAAGTTTTTCTAGATATTCCTAAAGTGTAAATAACTTTTTTTGTCATTTTTAAACCGTTTCCAAAACATCACGTGTTGAAACCTTAATCCGTTCCAACGACGAATTAAGCGAACATTGTAAATTGTTTCGTTGTAAATAATGAAGTTTTGAATTGCTTTCCTAACTAAATGGTTTTGTACAAAATAAATTGACTTGTATGCTTAATCACGTTTTTAGATTAAAACTGTTTGCTCAACGTTTTCAAACGCTCAAGTCGTTCCAACGGCGATTCGAGTGATCATCATTAACAGGGCTTTGAAACGTACCTAAATCGTTCCAACGGCGATTAAGGTACGAACCATGTAAATAAACTCGTTTTTAGGAGTAAGATTAGCGTAGATGTAATATACGACATAAAAGCCTAAATCACACTGTGAATAAACCAATTCTTCCTTCTCCCCCTCTCTCTCCTATGTATTTTAAATTTATGCAAAATGGGTGATTCTTTACTAACGTGGATTTTAAACAACATGCTCAAAACGGTTTTCAAAGCGAGAAAGAAAAGGTTTTAAATGAATTTTAAACTTAAAGAAATATGCGATTAGTCCGTTATCGCCTAACACGCTGAGTAGGAGGCCGGTGGTTCATAACCGGGCGATGTCGGGGTGCCTAGTAGCCTTTCTCCAGAAAGGAGCTAGCCTTCTCGGCTCGTACCTAAGTTTCCCGAATCCTCACCGGTCTCCCGCAAGGGATCAGTGTTCATTTTTCCATTCGTGGGTGGCGACTCTTCCATACTCCGAGCTCCGGTCCTGCCGAGCAACTTGATTCCATGATTGGTTGCTTTCGGCGCCAATCACCGCTTATGTCGCCATGAGGTGTCCACCCCCCGGTCCGCCCGGGCGAGGCCGTTCGGCACCTTGTCTAACAACTGTAAAAAACCCCTTCATAACCAATCTTCTTTCTTATAGTTTCAATTTTCTCTCTATTGCACTTGACTTCACTTAAGAATACGAACTCGGGCTTTGTTTTGGACACCAGGTCCTTCAGCATACGAACTGTACGAGGATTGCCCGCCCCCCGACAGTTCCAACTTAGTGAACTCATTGCCTCGGGCGGGCCTGGACACCAGGACCCACCTCTTTGTTATTCTTTGACTGATCCGATTGATGCTTTCCACTTTCCTGGTTTAAGAAGGTTACAGGTTCCTCCTCCATATTTGTTGTCTGCGTTTTTGTTCCATCTTGCCTTCTTCTCTTCGGGTCCGAGATTTTGATTTCTCCTGAGCTTGTATCAGTACCCGGGGGAATGTTCTGTTTTTGGATTGAAGTAGCTCTGAAGTTGCCATACCTTGTCTTTGAGGTAGTATGAGTGAGTTCCTGCATTTTTGGTGGACATGAGAGTAAGTATTTTGATTGTACCTGTTGTGCTGCTCTCCATGTCAAGGCTCGCAATGATGTGGAATAAGGTCTTTCTGCTTTATCTGGGTCGGGGACATCTAGTAACAGTTCGAAGAATTTGTCCGAATGTCCAATACATCCGCAAAAGAAGCAGAAGGTCGGCAGCCGCTCATAACGGAAACACACCCATGAAAATTCTCCACCTTCTTTGCTTATTCTAAGCTTCCTCTTCAGTGGTTGAAAAACGTTAACTGATACTCTTATTCTCATATAGGTTCTCCCCACTCCTGTGAAATTATTTGGATCTGATTCCATGAAGCTTCCCACGAAATTCCCTATGTGAACTGCTACTCTTTCCGACATTAGGCCAACTGGAATATCATGTACCTGTATCCAGAAGTCGGTGCTATGTAATTCGACAGATTTCGGTTCCTAACCTGATTCTAATGGAGCTAGCAGCAGCAATTGCTGTTCAAATGTCCAAGGGCCACCCTTTAGGACCCTATCCCTTTCAACTGGATGGAAAAATTCAAATTGGTAGAAGTTCGGTCCCAGTTCCATCACACAAATACCTCTTGATGGACTCCACAAATCGGCTAGTACGTTTTTCATGAATTGGGTCTTAATGCTTTTGGTTGTCACGAAAGATCCTATTAGACTCCAGGACGTTGGTCTGGGGGGGTGGTATGGTATCTTTGATTTGAAGAATCAGACCATCAACAGCTTCGTCTTCTAGGGTTATCCGTTGTATGGCGTCAGGTATGTTATCCATCGTTGATGGATTGTAGGGAGGGCGCACACTTAGGGTTCGATTACGATGGTCCTCAGGGAGGTCTTGCGAATGGGGAAACGGCTGAAGTTTAAGAAAATTGCAGGTAAAACTGGCTGCACTGGTTGGTGGTGGGGGGAAATCGTAGGAGTATAGAAGGTGGTGGTGGAGGACGGAGGATTTTAGCTGATAATGGGGAACTAGGTTTTTGCGGCTAGGAAGTTGGTAAATGGGTGATGAAACGGAGAAAAGGGCTGTGGATTATTAATTGGATAAGGCGATTGAACAGGAAATTACGAATTGGTGGAGAGGGGTTTGTGAATTGCAGAGGGGATCAAACAGGGATTTTGCTTGAGGGTGAGGTTGGGGGTTTTGGGTTCTGCGGTGATTGCTCCTCAATAGGGAGAGATTCTACTTTCTTTCTAATCACATGTTTCAATACCATGTGATATAATAAAAAAAATTTAACCACAGATTAACTCAAGTAAATAAGGATTGTCAACTAAAATTTTAATCACAAATTAATCTACACGGCATATCGATTATCAATTAATATGCTAGATGGTACTGACATGACGTTGAAATGCCACAAAAACACTTTCGACAAAAAGATGATCGAAAAACTTCAAAATAATTTTATTGGAATATAAAACAAACTTAAGTGATTTTACGGAAACAAATTAAACTTTTATAACGTCTTTGGGAACATTGTCCAACCACCGGTGCTAATTACCCAAAATTCTATCGGTCGCATAACGGGAATCTATATATAATATAAAACAGTAACGATGGAGCTGATGTGTCACTTTTTCCTTTTTTACTGATAAAAAATATAATGTAAAATATAATATATTAACTTTAATTATATTATTATATTTATTTATAAAAAGATTATTTTATCCGTACTATATCTAAGAGTTCTACATAATTTAAATTAATCCCTAAAATCTCTCTAATTCTCTGCATATCTATATCTAAAAGTTCTACATAATTTAAATTAATCCCTAAAATCTCTCTAATTCTCTGCATATCTATCTATATATAATATAAAACAGTAACGATGGAGCTGAGGTGTTACTTCATCTTTTTTTACTGATAAAAAATATAATATATTAACTTTAGTTATATTATTATATATATTTATAAAAAGATTATTTTATCCATACTATATCTAAGAGTTCTACATAATTTAAATTAATCCTTAAAATCTCTCTAATTCTCTGCATATCTATATCTAAAAGTTCTACATAATTTAAATTAATTCCTAAAACATCTCTAATTCTCTGCATATCTATATATAATCCATATCTATATATAATATAAAACAGTAACGATGGAGCTCAGGTGTCACTTCCTCTTTTTTTACTTATAAAAAATATAATATAAAATATAATATATTAACTTTAGTTATATTATTATATTTATTTATAAAAAGATTATTTTATCCGTACTATATCTAAGAGTTCTACAGAATTTAAGTTAATCTCTAAAAGCTTTCTAATTCTATGCATATCTATATCTAAAAGTTCTACATAATTTAAATTAATTCCTAAAATCTATTTAATTCTCTGCATATCTATATCTAAAAGTTCTATATAATTTAAATTAATCCCTAAAATCTCTCTATCTATCTATATATAATATAAAACAATAACGATGGAGCTGATGTGTCACTTCCTCCTTTTTTACTGATAAAAAATATAGTATAAAATATAATATATTAATTTTAATTATATTATTATATTTATCTATAAAAAGATTATTTAAATTAAATGTGAAAATAAAATAATAATATTTAATTTATATAGCACTTTTATATCATTAATTATAATTATTAAATTTTATTTTTGTTAATATTTATATATTAAGATGAATCCGTGCATCGCACGGGTCAAAAACTAGTGAAAATATAATTTCCACCTCGTCTCATTTAGATCCTATGTATAGAATGAAGCACAGACCCAAATATACAAAACTATATGCACAATCCAAAAAAAAAAATCAACCTCAAATTGATATACCACTTTTTTTTTTTTTTTTGGAAGAGTACCGCTTTATTATTATTTTTTTTTTTTTTTGACACAACCGCTTTATTCTTTTGATAAGCTAAAAATAGTACTAGATATTTTTTCTTTTATTTACCAAAAAAAAAAGATATTTTTTCTTTTATAAAAATGAGTTACTTCTTCATCCTTTTTATTTTTCACTTTTAACGTTTTTACTAGATTAAGGAAGCAATTAATTATCTTTAATTTAGAATGAACTTAACTGGTTAAGATTAAATTACAATTATTTTAGAAAAAAAATCAAAATTCTTAAATGCATAAACTTAAATTTAATTTTTTCAAAAAAATAGAACTTAAATTTAATTGGTTTTAAATGATGAATTTAATATATTTTTTTTGGAAGAGAATTTGATATATTTTTAAATTCTAGAATATTTTCTCAATCCCAAGTTAAAGGGAAAACTTGAAAAAAGAAAATAAATTGTATTGAAAGTCTAAAATCCACAAATAAATGTAATTTGGATTTTGATTAAAAGTGACCAATAAAAATGAACTAATTTAGTATTAGTATTTTATCATTTTCCTAATACACCCGTTTATTTTGCATGTACATACTGTAAAAATCAATAAAGTATAACATAAAATTATACTAAATGTTAAAATTTATAAATAATAATTTATTCATAAAGTAGTAAGTTAAATCAGAATACATTAAAAAGTTACATGTAAGAAATTGTTTTTTATATATATCTGTAACTTTTTTATACTCACATGAAACCTATAAGTAGTTTATCATTTTGTGATGAATTGACATTTTGAATTTAGTAATAACAACAAATTAAGATTAACTTGAGTAAAAACTAAAAAAAGTTTTTACTTGCTTAAATTAATTTTGGAAATTGATTATTAGGGTATAAATATGGATGTAAATGGAGCGGGATAAAGGTTGTTTTCCATTCCCGCTCCCCAATCAATTGGGAGTGAAATTCTATTATGGTCCCGGTTCATTGGACCTTACCAATAAAAACATAACATTTGTACACTTCTTTTCTTTACACCAATCATATCTCAATAAGTTGATATGCTTATTTTTTTCATTGGTCCGATCTATTGCACCCGTTCCATCGTACAAGTTCTACGAATGAGAATACCTATTATGTTCCTGCTTCATCCGCACTTGTAAAAGACAAAACAATCATCGTTCTTAATCGGATTCTTCCGACGAAGATGGGAAATTCTCACCGTATTTGCAACCCTATCTAATATAAACAATTAGAAGGGTAATATTGGGTTTTGGCTTAATGAAGAAGAAGACGAAATGTTTTAGGTAGGCTCCTCTTAGCCGCTATCCACCATGTTTTCAGAGATTTTCAGCACCAAAAACAATACGCATGTCAAACCCTTTTCTCTCTCTCTCTCTCTATCTCTTCTCGGTATCTCCATATTTTGTTTGTTTGACTCTCTTAATTTTTACTTCATTTAAAACAGAATATAAAAACCCCATGCAAAAAGTAGCCCAAAGGTTCTAACTTTCCCCCTTTCTCTCTCTCTCCCCTTACCCTTCATATATAAACCCTAAACCCCCAATTCCTTTCGGATCAAAAAGTTTCTATCTTTTCCATGGAGAGTGAAACCCCAGAAATGGGTAGTTCTTCTGGTGCAGCAGGAAGTGTTAGTCAAGCGAACCCAAGGTGGAATCCGACAAAGGATCAGATAAACATACTTGAAAACATGTACAAGCAAGGTGTAAGAACACCAAGTGCTGATCAGATACAGCAAATTACTGCTAGACTCAAAGCTTTTGGTGATATTGAAGGGAAGAATGTTTTTTACTGGTTTCAAAATCATAAGGCTAGACAGAGACAGAAACAGAAACAAGAGACTTTCGATTCCATCACTCGTTATCTCTATAAGTCCAATCAGCCTATGTTTCTTCCACCTTCTTGTCCAAATGGTTCGTTTCTCAATTCATTTATTTCATTCTCCATATAATATATGCAAGTAAGTAAAAAAATAAAATAAGATAAAAAAAATCAAAGGTTAAAGAGACTGTTACTTAAGTGCTTGTTATCCTGATAAAATACAGTAGTGTACAAATTTAATTTGTCACTTTTCAGATGTATTCTGTTCTCCTGATAATTGCACCAGAGGGTAATGCTTATCCAATATGGAAATACTTTTAAATAGTATTTCCTCTTATATTCTTTTTTTTTTCTTTAGAATGAACTCGGTGAATATTGTCGAAACTCCCAGAATATGATTTTCTACTGTATTTAGAACAATAATTGGAAAAAAAAAAAGAATTTTCCTATATTTCCAGTAAAAATGCATATAAAAGTATTACATAAACAAAAAAGTATAAAATTATCAAAAAAATCATTTTTTGTTGATAGTTTAAGACCATTCTAAAATTCCACATAGAATTTATAATAATGCATGTTGCATGGAAACTCTTCTTTACTAATGTTTTTGCCTTTTTCGTTTCTATTTCTTTCTGTTTTCACTACCCTTTCCTAATTAAGAGGTGTTTAGTAGTTCATTTTCATACTTCTGTTTGCTTTTTATTTCAAAAATGAAAGTTTTAGAGTTTGATTAGTGACTTCTTTATCTTTTCCTCTTGAGAAGTAGTATTTTACAATTGGAAGAATAGCTCTTTCCAACAGCAAAGTGCAACATCAAACATAGCAAATAGTAGGTAAAACAAATGAATCCTAGCAGCGTGGCTTCCTTTTAGGATTCTGCTGAATATATCTTAATTAGAGAGAATATTATTTGACATGTAAGTTTTGTTAAATTTCAGGTGTTTATGGCACATACTATCTACCACAAGGAGAAATAGGGTTATATCCACCGTATCCAAAGGTGTTAATACCTTGTGCAGGGATCAAGAGAAGGCACAGAAGTGCAGGATATGAAGCTGTTTTGCCTAATAATTACTATCCAAATAGCAACATAGAGGTTGGGAGTAGGAATAGAGGCAGGAATAGGATTCAAGAAACTTTGCCTCTATTTCCTTTGCATCCAACAGGGGATCTAGAGCAAGAAGAGAAAGAAGTGAATGTGTTTTCAAATAATTCTGCTGCTTCAGAATCTATTAATGGGACTCCTTCTAGCTCTTCTGAGACTGCTATAAATGGTGTTCATGAAGCTTCTGATCATAAACCCTTTTTTGATTTCTTCTCTAGGCAGGTCCCTTTTGAGAGTTCTTGAATTGTAATAGCTAGTTCACTGTTTTTGAGATGAGTGTTGTTATAATTAGGTCTATGATAGAAAATCTTCGTTTGAGAATTGTGGGAGAAAAAGGATATTCATGCATTTTTACCTTTTGATATATTTGCTCTTGTTTGTTTGTCTTGAGTTAATACTTTGGGCCAATTTTTACACATTTTGAAGTTTAAAAGAAACTTCACGCATAAGTGTTGGTTTGGTTTATCTGTTTTTTTCTTAAAAAGTAGAGATTTTGATTTTATAAAAAAAGTATTTTTCATGATTAGAAAAGTAAACATAAGTTCCTAAACAAACATATAAAATTCTTCCTTTCAAAATCAAAAGACAAATATAAAATAAAAATAGATTAACAAACATAAAATAAAAATAGATTAACAAACATTCTCTAAATTTAGTTACCGATAATTCCAATATAAATAGATTAAAAAATATATAAAAATATTTTTTTCATGTATCGCTAATTATTTGTTGTTTTTTTATTACATAGAAATATTATTAAGCTTATACACTAATACGTAGACCTGGCCATAAGCCGGCGAGCCCACCCACCCGGCACATGCCCATGCCCATTTAGCCGGGCTTGGACACATGAAAATGTTGTTAGGCTCGGCCCGGCCCAAGCCCGTATAAGCCTGTCAAAAACTGGACGGGCTTGGGCTTCACAACTTTTACATCGGCCCGGCCCGATATACTATATATAATATATATTTATATAAATTATAATACATAAATATAAATTATAATATATTCTTATAAACATAAATATAAATAACTTTAAAAAAAAAAAAAAAACTTAAGTTTGCTGTTATATATTTAAACAAAAAAAGTTTGCTGTTATATTTTTTTTGGGTGACTTTGCTGTTTATAACTTATAATATATATATATATATATATATATATTATAATATATACATATACATATTTATATAAATTATAATATATAACATATAAATATAAATTATAATATATTTTTTAATATATAGATGGGCTTGAACGGGCGGGTTTGGGATTCATATCTTAGGCCCGAGCCCGAGTCCGATTAAATTTCTTACGGGCTGGGCTGGGCTTGGGCTCGCCAGACTTTATTAAAAGCCCGATAGGCCCGGCCCAACCCGATCCATGCCCAGGTCTACTAATACGATGAGGACAAACTAAACTTCAAATAGAAGCTGGACATTCCTCTATAATCAGAATAGTGGAAGCTATATCTTTTGCCCAACAAGTGAGGGCATGTGGTACACTATTGCCAGTTCTACTAATAAAACAAAAATGACATGTAGAAAAAGAAAGACTCAATCATATAGTATAAGAGTATAGAAAAGAGATGTAAGATTGAGGGATTAATCCTTTGATGAGACATTTGACAATAATTTCGACATATGAGTCAATAATGATCGAATCAAAACACAAATCAGGAGCGAATTCCAGCCCTTGGACAATAGCTTGAACTTCAACCTCTTTCACTGTAGCACACCTAGCAATCAGGATTCTTGTTGATGCGAGTACCAAGCCCTCCGAGTCTCGAGCAATAATTCCTACACTACATAAGTCAGGATTAGAACACCAAGTTGCATCACAGTTGAGTTTCACGGTTTCGTAAGGTGGGGCTGTCCACCTTATATTACGTCTGATTTCCCCAGGTGCATGCTTTGTCGAAAAATGAGATACAATAGGAATTGATTTTTGGTTCTGTTCCTCAATGTAAGTCGCAAATTTCACGAGAAGGACTGGGGTAGGGATTAGAATTCCTTCATGAACAAGTCGATTCCTTCTAAACCAAACCCACCATAATGTCACCATATATACTTGTTGTTTCGAGGGGTTAAAGGCATGAAAAGTACAATTAAACAAACCTGAAAAATAAAATTAAACAGAGCCCACTTACCATGTTTGGACGGAGTGCAATCAGCAATGACCTTTTAAAGTTTAAGCTCGGAATCCATCTATCTACCATAGTAGTCCATTGAGAAACACCTTCCTTGCTTCCCATATACCTCTCTAAAAGAAACCCGGGTTCACTACAATGGGGGCTGTCAAGAATGTGTCATTCGAGTAGTATTTGGTCGCAATCACCTTCGAGCATAAAGAGTCTGGGTTTTTATGTAACCTCCAGCATTGCTTTGCTAACATAACAATGTTGAAAGAATGAAACCAATGAAAGCCCAGGCCTCCTTCCCCTTTAGATTTACAAACTACCTCCCACGTTGGCCTCCACCAAGACCCTATTAGTTAGTCATAAATAGGCATATCAGACTTTAGCTAGCACCACATAGGATGGCGACGTGTGAAATTATTGGGGTTGAGGTTCTAGAGGGTTGGAAAGGGACAACGAGAATCTTTGCAAAGAATAAAGAACTTGTCCTTCCACTTGGGCACCTTCTTTATATCGTTGGCAAGAAACCTTTGGCATCCCTCTGCATCTTCCAATACGCATGGCACGATTATGGATCCTAAAAAGGATGCCAGAATTGCCTAAAAGTAGTCATAGACATCTTGTGTCCACTCCGACGATGGAGTTGATAAAAATTGACTAGTTGCACCCAAGTAGTGTGCATAAGCTGTGGGGCAGAAAGTTACAGTTCTCGCAAGACCTCACTAAAGAATGGCAACATGGGAATGCACAAGCCTTATTGAAAAGGTGCCTCGTATATCACACAGGCATTCAGATGCATATGGTCACTAGCATGAACCTTATGCCTCCAAGCGACATGTTATAACGACCCAGTCCGAAGTGGGTGGCGCCAGAGTAGAAGGCCTGAGAAAGGAGCGGCCCTAAGGGATGGCGATGGGGGCAGGAATGAACTGAATCTCACATCAAAAATGGAGAGGGAGTGATTGGGGCTTATTAGTAAGATGAGAATCCAATACATGCAGACGCATTTTAAAGCTGTGAGGCCCAAAGTGTTGGATTTGGGCCAGAGCGGACAATATCTACATGGTATTGGGTAGGGTGTTACAATTGGTATCAAACCCGACTTTCCACGTACGATGTGTGGTTCGGGGACGAACCAGACGGAAGCTGGTAGGCCTGTAACGACCCGGTCCGGAGTGGGTGGTGCCGGGGTAGAAGGTCTGAGCAAGGAGCAGCCCTAAGGGATGACGATAGAGACAGGAATGAAATGAATCTCACATCGGAAATAGAGAGAGTGATTGGGGCTTATTAGTAAGATGAGAGTCCAATACATGCAGATACGTTTTAAAGCTGTGAGCCCTAAAGTGTTGGATTTGGGCCATAGCATGCTCCCCTAACTTGATATATAGGCAATGGAAATCAAGGCCACATCCTTAAGAGTGAGCCTGCTTGCCACCTCCTCCACAAGAGACAAACTATCGTTAATATTAGGGTGCTTTTGATTGTCAAAATGACCCCAAGCGTAAATACAGATATGTTGGTGGACCACACATCCCTTATATTTTCTTCTTACAATTAGGCAACGGTCACAGTGGTCTTCCTAAACATAGAACTGTCGAAGAATATCTCAGTATATCGGTCCGTTATGGAAAAATGCGTACGTTAGTAGCTAATGACCGTTGTGAGTTCCTCAAACTCCTTGTTAGAGCCATTGGCGCCCCAGGCTCCATATCATGACTACCCATACTCTTCGATGGAGGAACGCCAAGTTCGAAATTGGCCGAGACATCTCAGACTGATTACAACCTAAAAACTTTTGCATGCACGCCCTAGAAGTGCAAAAAAGGAAATAAGAACAAAATTAATAGAGAAAGTAGAAAGAAAAGAGACATAACCTTATTTCAAAGAAAAATGTACAAAGATGAAAGAAATGAAGTTCTCCAAAAGGCGATTCACCAAAATATTTATAAGGAGATGAAAGGGTTTCGCGCTAAATAGTTGGCCTATAAACCATTCACCATTGTGTAACCGCCAACAAGATCAAAAGGCAACGTTTATTAACTCCATTCTATTTAAGCGGATATCAAGCACGCCTGCCATCAAATGACAACTATTTAAAACATTATCTCATATGCAATGGTTCGAGTACACCTGCATGCCCATCTGTTACGGATTCTCTAAATTAAAGATCCAAGTCCAAATGGGTTTGGCATTCTTGAGAGGACTCATCTCTCTATGGATCCAGAAAGCCCCCTCTACTTACACTGACCTACAACCACTGCCTTGTTCATGGGCAATAAGGTAACTTCATCCTTTGGGACCCCTATACAAAGGTACTTTTCTTTCTCTTTAGGACAAATTTTTATATTCCACTTTCAGTACACTTGCTTATAGTCTTACTGGCTATGACATCAGAGTGTACTGAAGGCCCCATCCCAGCACAAGTAACTTTCTGAAGACCAAGTTAGCAATTGAACTTTTGGGCCAAATCCAATACTAACTATTTTGATTACCCAAATCAGGGGAAACATAGGAAGGCCACCAGATCGGCTACCCAACCTTGTTCCTCATTGACCACATTTGACCCCTGTACCATCTTCTCGAGATTGATCATCACTAATCTCATTTAATAGAAAACTTTCAGCTTGTGTATCAGTCCTCCACCACATATCCTTGGGCGAGACAATTTACCACTAGCATCCTTACTTTTAGAATTGTCTGGTCGATGTGTAGTCCGAGGAAAAAACTTGTGCGACACCATCATATCCAAGGCCCATATTCAGGTTCCACATCGGCAACAGAAGGGGGATTAATTAGGTGGGTTAGCCTTCGATATATTAATAGAGACTTCCGAATTATGCATAAAAGTATCATTAGCACTATATAGTA
The DNA here is from genome assembly GCF_963576675.1 of Euphorbia lathyris. Taxonomy (NCBI): domain Eukaryota; kingdom Viridiplantae; phylum Streptophyta; class Magnoliopsida; order Malpighiales; family Euphorbiaceae; genus Euphorbia; species Euphorbia lathyris. The sequence continues at coordinate 31,922,284 of NC_088912.1, forward strand.
TGTGCATTGTTAATACAAAAATTAATAGTGTGTGTCATTGAAATTTTTATCCTTATATATTCACTATTAACATGAATTGTTTTAGATAAATAATTAATTAAAGAGTAGGATGTATCCATCCTGAGTAGATGATGCATTATATGAAAAATTTAAAGGAAAAGGAATCTACAAAATCTAAGAAAGTTTAACATGCAAATCAAAAAAGGAAAAATACAATTTAGAGAACGTATTCCCCTATGAATGATGATGACAAAAATGTGTAATATGTGATTGGTGAATTGAATACAACGAGGAAGAGAAAGAGGCCACAAAATCCCCATATATATACTACTCCATACTGGTTTTGCAATTTACACGAGAATCAGAATCACCTGATTAGCTTAGACTTTTCACCTTCATATCTGCAACTGCAAAGCAAACCTATCTTTCTCTCACTTCAATTCCCAAAGTTCTCTACTGGACTACGCTCCAACCAGCTGTCTAATAGTATAGCATTATCCTTTCTGGCTCACTATTTTTATGTCTTTCCCAATATCCAACTTTTAGCCTACACCCATTTCGCCTATCTCCATCTATTTCGATCTATGTTTTACCTGTTTTTGGAAATTTGTCATTATGGAGTGGTGGAACTACAAATTCCCCAATGAGAGTACGTAACACCAGTAAAACTACACGACAATAACAAGAGTTGAGGAGATAATTCTTAGAGATGGTTTTCTTTAAAAAGGAACTTGTTGCAAATTTTAGAAATGGTGTTTAAATTTCTTTTTTAATCCAAGGATAATTGATAGAGGTGTATTATACATTAATATATATTTATATAACCAATGGGTAAATTACTGAAATTTACTTGTTTTTATTATATGAACATTAAACTTGAAAATGTAGCATAAGAGCTACTCAACTTTGCATTTTCTAATATCACGGCCACTAAACTTCAATCAACATTTCAAAAGGACCCTTGGCAACCTCAAAATGAAAAATTTACAAGAATTAATGATATTTTAAGCAACTTTAATTCTTAAAATTTTTTATTTTGAGATCATCCGGGTGTTGTTTGGTTGGGAAAAAGAAAGTAAATTTTTAGAGAGAGAGCTCTGAAATATCGGTTTGGAAAACAAAAAATGTTTTTTCATGGTACATGGTGTTTTAAACAACTTTAATTCTTGAATATTTCCATTTTGAGGTTGTTAACAGTCATTTTGAGATGTTAGTTAAAATTTAGTGGTCATAATGTTAGAAAGTATAAAGTTGAATGGTTTTTATTGTACGTTTTGAAGTTTAATAATGATATTGTAACAATTAGTAAAGTGTGATGGCCATGAGTGTAATTTACCCATTAACCAGACAACTTGGAATAAATATAAGGGTAATTTTGAGATTGAATAATTAAAGGGAGCTGAAAAATGAGAAAAGAGACATATTCTACTTTCTGAATATTGGGACTTATTTGATTTCAAATGAGAAAAAATCTCTTAATTAAGAAGAGATTAATGGATGAATAAGCAATTAAATTATTGTTTGTAATTAGACATGTTTATGTGTTGGTTGGTTAGGCTCAAACTATACCCATCGGGCTTTCAATTAAAAACCTCTTCTTAAGTATGGTATCAAAATTAGGGTTGCACTTGGGAAATTTTTTGGCTATATACATATGTATATACTTTTTAATATTATTAAACTTTGTAATTATTTATTTTGTAACCTAAAATGAGTGACTTGAATTTTGAAGAACTGAAATTAGAAGAAAAGAAAATGTTGTTTAGGATTTGAGTAATTAGAAATGAGGATCTCTACGAGGACCTTAGAAGGACGGGAACGATTTTTTCGTATTTCATCAATAGGGACAATGATGAAATTCCCCATCTATACAGAGACGAGAATGGGGCGAGTAGTCCCATTTTCATTCTAGCCCAGTTGCAACCCTAATCAATACCTTTTAAACTAAGTGATTGAGGGTTTAAATCATGACAACTTCATTTATAAGTGGAATTTCAACACATATGGTATGAGAAATCTGCGTCGCACGCTCTTCAAGCTCATGTGATATTCACACATAAGGGCGTATCAAAGAAAAATAAAAGTTATATATTATTTGATCTTAACTACAACTTAAACGTTTACTTCAAATGGTTCCTTATATAAATAAAGGTTTAACTTACTTCAAAAGGTACCTCAAAAAATGAAATTTGCCTTACATATATAAAAAGTTATATAAGTCCCTAGTTAAGAGATATTAGAACCTATAAGAACTTCATGTAAGGAACCTTAATTAATACTCACTCGGTCTCATTCTATAAGTCATTTTAGAAAGTGGATTTTTTTTTCCGAAATATAAATCGTTTTAGTTTTCCAAGAATTTCTAGTTTGATTTTAGATCAACACTTAAATCTGTTCAGTATATTTAACTTTGGGTAACTTTGGTTAATCAGGCTCTTTTAACAGCTTTGGTTAATCTAACCACACCTCTCGTGCTCTCTCTTGCTTCCAATTCGGCTTCTTCCCACCCTACATTTTTTTGTCTATTTTCATTCTCGTGCCTTCAACTTCTCTTTTCCACATTTTAGAGACTCTCTTTTCTAACCGAAAATGCTAAAAGCACCCATAGTGGTGTTAACAAACTTTATACCACCTAGGCAGAAATGTCAATGAAAGGTAACATTCCATTAGAGTTGATTGTTACTTTACCTTTTTCTAAGATAAAAAATATTAATTAAAAAGCAAAGACTCAACATGTAATTTTACAAGCAAAAAAACAACTGCCTTTGTAATAAAAAAAGCAAAAAAAGATGGACTTAAGTGTAGAAATAGAAAGAGAAATGGTTGTTACTTATTTTGATAACAAACCAAAATTGGTAAAAACCACTCTAATGGTTGATTATTACTAAATCCTTCAAAATAACAAGGCAGTCACAAACACTGGAGTTGCTTTAATTCTTTTTATGAATTTCAAATAGCATTGCACTTAAAAGATCACTTCGTTATTATTGAAAAAACATCAGTAATTCAGAGTAGGATAATACAGTCAAGGTCTCACCGGGTGGTGCAGGTCGGCTCAGCTCCGCCAAATTCAGGCAAGGACATGATACCTCTTGTTGGGCAAACATTGCTCAGGAACTGTTGAGAGAGGTTATAATGAGAATTGAAGAATCGAAAAATAGATGCCTCCGAGAAAAAGCGTGGCGGCTTGCGTCGTGTTTGTCGGACTTGGAGATATATTACTAAGGGTTTAGTCGAAGTCTCTAAACTCTCCGACAAGCTTACTTTTCCCATTTCATTCAAGAAGGGATTCCACTAGCAATACTCTTTTGTTTTATGAAAATAAGTTGCTGATTAATGGAGTTAATGTTAGTTAAGAGTATGAAACTTTGGTTTGATTTGTTATTATTTATTAAATAGATATATGATGTGTTTGTTTCAATTCATAGGTATGTAATTTTTGTTACAGTTGTTGGTGATACATAAAGATCATATTTTTATTCTCTTTGATTCCTTTATTTAGTGATATATGTCTAAAATTTCGGGTAAATTTCATCAACGGTGTACAACTTTTATTCTATTTCACACTTTGATGTACAACCTTCAATTTGTCTTACTAATATGTACGAATTTATAGGTGACCTCACACTTCGGATCATATTATGAGGTAGTATGGGCACCATCTATCTGGGACTAAAGTTGTGGCTTTTTTGTTAATGTTCAGGACAGTTGTTGACATTATAATATGGAATAAGACACAAAAGTAAAAATATAATAAACTCTCTTATTTATGATATTAAGGTACAAGTATTTATACTACTAATTACAATGTTGATTTACTATTCTACCCTTAATATATTAATACATTAACACCCCATCCTCAAACTGGAGGCTGTGAGGAAACGAGACCCGGTTTGGGAAGAAAGAAATGAAGCGTTGCTGCAGATAAAGGTTTAGTGAGTAGATCAGCGAGTTGGAGTTTAGTAGAAATATGTGGAGTGGACAGAAATCCGGAAGTAATATGATCACGAACAAGATGACAATCGATATCTAAGTGTTTAGTGCGTTCATGAAACACTGGATTAGATGCAATATGAATGGCAACTTGACTGTCACAATGTAGCTGGATAGGTAAGGGAAGCGAAATTTGAAATTCACGAAATAAATATGAGATCCACTTGAGTTCACAACTGGTGGTTGCCATACTGCGATATTCAGCTTCAGCGGAAGATTTACTGACAGTAGGTTGTTTCTTTGCCTTCCAAGAGATAAGAGCATTCCCAAAAAAAATACAATAACCACCAATGGATCTTCGTGTTTCTTTACACCGACCCCAATCAGCGTCACAATAAGCCGTGAGGCAAAAATCTGAATTAACTCCATAAAATAAACCATAATGCAGCGTGCCTTTGAGATATCGCAAAAGATAGAACAAGGCCTCAAGGTGATTAGAACAAGGTTGGTGCATAAACTGACTAAGCTGTTGAACAGCAAAACCAATGTCGGGGCGAGTGAAATTTAAATAAAGTAATCTTCCAACAAGCTTGCGATACTGATCGGGAGCGGGAATGGGAGTGCCAAGAGCAGGGTCCAAATTAGTACAAGATTGCATTGGACAAGGAGAGGAATGAGCGGAAGCTAACCCTGTATCAGAAAGCAAGTCAGAAATATATTTTTGTTGGGACAGAAAAATTCCCATTTTGTTACGAGCAAGTTCAATGCCTAGGAAGTATTTAGCAGGGCCTAGGTCTTTAATAGTAAAAAGAGAGTGTAAATGATCTTTGACATGACAAATAACATCCTCGGAATTACCCGAAATGAGTATATCATCAACGTAAATGATGAGGATGATAAAAATGTCAGTCTTGGTATACGTGAATAAGCAATGATCACAAGATGCTTGAGTAAAGCCAAATGTAAGAATTTTAGATGTGAATTCTTTATTCCATTGGCGACCCGCTTGTTTAAGACCGTAAAGAGATTTACGTAGTTTACAAACCTGACCGGGTTTAGTCTTTTGATAACCCTCCGGAGGTTGGAGATAGATGTCTTCATCCACAAAACCATGAAGATAAGCATTATTTATGTCAATTTGATGAATGGGCCAAGCTTTGGCAGCCGCAATGGCAATCATGAAGCGAACGGTGACTACTTTAGCAACCGGAGAAAAACTCTCCAAATAATCGATACCTTGGATTTGATTATAGCCACGGGCCACTAAACGAGCTTTGTATCGGTCAACGGAACCATCAGGTTTATGTTTAATATGAAAAATCCATCGAGTAGAAATAGCCTTCTTACCAGGAGGTAAAGAAGTAATGTCCCATGTATCATTGCCTTCTAATGCTTTTAATTCAACATCCATGGCCTGAAGCCATTGATGAGAAGAGGTTGCCTGTTTATAATTGGTAGGTTCAGTGCATGTATTAATAGTAGAAATAAAGGCAAAATGCAAAGAACTAAATGGGGGTAAAACGGGAATGGGGGTAGAAGATACATGACACGAAGAAGTAGGAGAGTGTGTAGTAAAGTCTTGAAGCCAAGATGGAGTTTTAAGAGGTCATCCAAAACGAGAATTACATTGAGGAGGTGGAAGTGTAATTGGATCAGAAGGAGTGGAAATATGATTGTTAGAAACTGAAATGGGGGTAATGGAGGTGCTTACGGGAATAGGTAAGGAGGATTCCGCAAGGGGTTGAGTGGTGGGAGATGAACTCGAAATAGGGGAATGCAAAGGAGATGAGTGAGATTGAGTATGATCAAATGAGGTAGAAATAGGAGCCTCAATAGAGAGAAGAGGAGATGAAGTACGTGGAACAGGAATTGTTGGGGAAGAAGAAACAATAGGTGTTGTGGAATGAAGTATATTTGGTATGGGAAATATGGGATTGGATGATGAAGTCGTAGGTGTAGAATCAGAAGCGTGAGAAGTGTATGGAAAATGAGTTTCATTAAACACTACATCACGAGAAATGATGATTTGATTGGTATTAAGATTTTAAATCTTATATGCTTTATGATCAGAAGCATAACCAACAAAAATACCGGGAAACGCCCGAGGATCCAACTTATCACGAGAAGGATGTAAATTAGAAAAGAAACAATGACAACCAAAAACTTTCAGAAAGGAGTAATTGGGAGATTTGCCATGTAATTTTTCATAAGGTGATTTCCAATCCAATAAAGGAGTTGGAAGTATATTAATGAATATGTGTGGCAGTTAGAAGTGCTTCGCCCCAAAAAACCTTAGGAAGCGATGCATGAAATAGTAGTGCTCGTGTGATTTCGAGCAAATGTTTGTGTTTACGTTCAACAATACCATTTTGTTGAGGTGTATATACAGATGATTTTTGATGAAAAATGCCCCTATTTTGAAAAAAAACTTGACAAGTGTGATTAAGAAATTCAGTGCCATGATCAGTTCGAATTTGTTTAATTTTTGTGTTAAATTGATTCTCAATTAACAAAATGAATGATTCAATGGCAGAAAAAACACTAGTTTTATCACATAGCAGTATGGTCCAAGTAGCACGGGTATAGTTATCCACAATGGATAAAAAATACTTGGCTCCCGTAAGGGTGGCAAGTTTATAAGGGCCCCAAAGATCCATATGAAGTAATTGAAAAGGAAAAGTAGTAGAGATATCTGTGCGAGAAAAGGATAAGCGATGTTGTTTTGCCATAGGACAAACATTACATGATATATTGTTGGAAACATAAGAAATAACAGAAATATGAGCTAATTTGGATGCCGAAGCATGTCCTAAGCGATGATGCCACAAAAACACAGAATCATTGTTAGTAACAACATTAGTAAGAGGCAATGGCGATGAAATAGATGGAACAATGTACTCTTTATTACAAACATAGCTAGCTATTATGGCGGGATCAAAAGATTGAGATGTAAGGTAATATAGGCCTCCTTGGAAAAAACCAACAGCAATAACAGTATCAGAATGATGGGCCTGAAATAAGCAAAAATTGGGAAAAAAAACGAAGGACAATATCTGAATCATGTGTTAAGCGTCCAACAGACAACAAGTTATGAGTGAAAGTAGGTATGTGTAAAACGTCCTTTAGTATGAATTTAGGACGAATTATAATAGAACCAATATGTGTAATCTTATTTTTGGATCCATCCGGTAAATGAACCCAATTATTTGTGTTAGTAGAATTAATGTGAGTAAAAAGACTAAGCTTATTACTCATATGAGATGTAGCACCAGTATCAATTATCCAAACAGATAATGGAGTAGTAGGAGAAGAGTTTGTAGAAAAAACAGTAGGATAGTTAGATTGTGATGTAGAGGATGTACATGCGAAGCCAGAAAAATTGGCCAAAGGCATATGAGAAGTGGATGGTTGGTCATCTCCATATTGTTTGGAATTATTGTTCTTCATCACTCTTTGAACTTCAGATTGAACCATTTGAGCAAAGCCATGAGGCATAGGATAGTTGGAAGCACCAGTTTCTGTGTTCTCAAAATCAGATCCATCAAGAGGTGTATCGGCCGAAGCACAATGAGCACGAGGCTTGGTATTCTTATTCTTCTTCTTTTTGAATTCCTGAAACCACTCAGGATAACCATGCAATTTAAAACATGATTCCTTCTCATGACCAGATTTGTTACAATGAGTACAAAACCGATCATCTTTGGTACTAGGATCACGTTTCTGACCCTGAGTATGAGTAGAAGTAGTAGGAATGGATGTCTTAGAAGCAAGAGCAACAATCTCCAACGAGGCATGTTCAGAGGTAACCTCTTTTTGTTTTTCCACATTTTGTAACATAGAGTAAGCTTTATGCAAATTGGGTAAAGGATCCATCAACAACATTTGATGCTTGATATGAGAATATTCAGAACGTAATCCCATAAGGAATTGTACAAGCTGATCAGTATTGTGAGATTCATGTGCCTTTTGTGTAGCAAAACAAGTGCAAATATGTGATGCTTCACAAGAACAGACAAATACAGGGCATAAGTAAGCTAACTCGTCCCAAAGTCTTTTGAGCTGAGTAAAGTAGAGAGCAATTGATAAAGTACCCTGACGAAAAGCATTAATCTCACGTTTTAATTTGTAAATCAGCGAACCATTGGAACCTCCAAAACGTTGCTCAAGTTCTTTCCACAATGCTCTTGCAGATGAAGAAAAAACGAAAGCATCTGCTAGGTCCTTAGTAATAGAATTCAGAATCCATGACATAACCATACAATCAGCCCTCTGCCACTAATGATAATCAGGTGAAGTTTGGGGTGGGGTAAATTCATCACATAGCACAAAATTCAGTTTCTCTTTAGTAGATAGGGCTAATATCATAGCTCTTTGCCATGTAACATAGTTATTGCCATTCAATGGCATGGTAACAAGAATAGTACCAGGATTATCAGCTGTAGTTAGCTGTAAAGACAAAGCATAATCGTCTTGAACATTCGAAGAACGATGAGTATGAGTATTGACATGGCGAAAATGCTCAGTATTCATGTTATGAATCGGTGTAGGAGACGGAAAATGATCATGTAAGCAGAATGGTGTACCTGAGAATAAGATGGAGACGCCGGTGTTCTACTGACCGGTGGAGTTAAACGAGGCATTTTGGAGTTGACATCAAGCATTTGTGCCTGACCAAAAGTTACATGCCGTTTAGACTTCATATTAGCAGGAGCATTAGATACTGGCTCAGGTAGAAATAACTGTGGTGGATTCACTGGTGATTTAGCAAGCATTGATGGAGTTGGAGAAGAATCAGATGAGACAGAATCAACTTCAAAATCTACAAAGCCTGGTTCAGCCATTGCAGGAATTGAAACAAATGTAGAGTAGAAGGAGCTTCAAGTAATTAACCACAGAAGAAACAACAGAGATATCCAAAACACGTTGCCAGAGAAAAAAAAAACCAGAACAAGATGAAGAACTGCAGATAATCGCAGAAACAGATGAAAACAGAAGCCGTCAAACCGTAATCACCGAAAACAGATGAAATAAGAACAGAACTCGCAAATCGATTAACAGATGAAATAAGAAGATGATCGATAATCAGAAACCACAAGAACTGAAAGAAGACCAGTGCTAATAGCAAAGAAAAAAAATGATCTGAAGTTCGATAAAACCAGCGTAAATCGCAGGAAGTAAGGAGCAAATCGCGAGAATATAGACAGGAAGAAACCCGATCTTCTACTGTTGACAGGGACAAGTCGATTTGCAGGAAAACTGAGAGAAAGCGATCTGCAGGAATTCGGGAAGAAAACGATTTCCCGAGGTAGGGAGAAATCCACAATCGATGCACGACGCTAACGGCTTGAAGTCGTTTGTCGTATTAGCAAAATAAAGGAGAAAGAGGAGAGTTGCCGAAATGATCCTTGTGCAATGAAGGAAAATTTCAAAATAAATCCTGTAAGTTGTTTGATTTTATTATAAGAGTGAGAGAGAAAGAAACTTTTGCTCTGATACCATATGGAATAAGACACAAAAGTAAAAATATAATAAACTCTCTTATTTATAATATTAAGGTACAAGTATTTATACTACTAATTACAATGTTGATTTACTATTCTACCCTTAATATATTAATACATTAACACAGTTGTTGACATTATAATATTGAATTTATAATGTTGATGTTTTCCTTTCCTCGTGTGGATTGTTCAGGAACTATAATATTCCATTGGTTGGAACTATATCAAGCGAATGTCTTCAAACATTTAATAAGGTAGAAGAGGGAACTTTCTTTTCTGTGACAAATTAAAAGAGAATATTGTTTTCCTTGTGGATGTTGCTATTTACCGTTTTTTTTTTTTTTGCTTTTACCACTCTCATTTGGACAATTTTACTCTTTTAATAATAAAAAATTTGGATTTTTTAAAAAAAAAACCAATTTTGGCCTAGGCGGGTGTTTCACCCGCTCATGCCATAGTCTGGGCGGATCCCTAACCCGCTACGCCAATGGTTTGGGAGGGTGAAACACCCGCCCATCCAATGGCTTGGCCGTCAATGGCTTGGGCGGATCCGCCCAAGCCATTGACGGGGTGGGTGTTTCACCCTCCCAAACCATTGGCGTGGCGGTTCAGCCACCCGCCTAGGCCAAAATTGGGCCTAGGCACAAATTTAATATTTTTAGTGACGGAAAATGTTAAATCGTTTAATTTTTTGTGACGAAAAATATAAAATTCTCTAATTTTTTGTGACGAAAAATATAAAATCGTCACGGAAAATATGCATTATGTTCATGATTTTTTGAAAAAAAAATGTAAATTTTAATGTTTCTGACTCATAGTCATCTATTTTCGGGGTTCGGGTTGTCACATATCAATTATTTTTATAATTTTAATTATTGTTGTTCGGGTTCGTGATTTTGGAGAGAGAATTTATAGTTTTTTTATCAAAACTACGAAAAATGGCAAAAAAGTCCAAATGAAGGCAATAAGTAGGAAAAGGGAACGGTAAATAGCAATCCACTTAATAAATGTATTTCACACGAATTCAGATCCTCTCATATTTAGTCAAAACATGAGAGATCTTGTTCCTATAATCTAAGCCATTGGTTGAATTTGGATGGCTAATATTAAAATTAAATAGTTAATTAGTCCTTGATCTTAAAAGTTAAAAAAGTAACAACTCTCAGTAAAAATAATTAACAGACTCATTTCACACATCGTCTTTCTTTCTTTCTTTCTAGTTTCCAAATCTTATCTATATAAACAAAATAATAGCTTTCAACAACATTGATTAACAGATATTGAAATTCCTTTAAACACATTGTTTTTTCCTTCCTTCTAGGTTCCAAATACCTAAAAACTTATCTCTTTATTTTGTGAACTGCTGCAATAATTTTCAATTTTCTATAGCTATATATGGTTGTTTTACTCTATCATAGACATTGCAAGCTTATTTACCCAGTGATAGTGATGCGGGGCATCTCCTTGGAGGATCGGGTCCGGACGAAGGAAATCGGAGGAAGAATTAAGCACGAGCAACACAGTACCACACAGCAGGTCAGCAACTCAGCAGCTCAGGCACGCTCCGCGTGAATGAAAGCACGCTCCGCATGGAGGAAGGTTTGATCCGAAGAAAAGTTCAGAGACCAATCCACGCGGGGCTTGGATTTGGGCACGCTCCGCTTGAGGGAAAGCACGCTTCGCGTGAATGAAGGATTGATCCGGAGAAAAGTCGAGAGACCAATCCACGCGGGGCTTGGAATTAGGAACGCGCCGCATGGATTCATTTTAATGAACTTGTTCCTTACTCCAGCTTTCTCGTTAATTACAATCATGTCAATCCTTATTTACAACCAATGCCACTCCCTATTTACCAAACCCATTTCACCCTTATCTTTTTCATTTTAATTAGTTAAGTGATTTATCCTTTTATGTAATTTGTTTTAGGGTTTTGAGATGGTATAAATACATCTCTTTCTTTGTAACTGAGTTAACTTTTTACCAATCGAATTTAATCATCTTTTTCATTGAAGCTTTGTTAAGAGTTTTTTCACCTTCAACAATGGGGATTTCATTATTCATATGAATTTAGTCCATAAAACCAGAATTAACTTCTTCTAGTTTAGCTAAAGAAGAAATATCTTTATTAGTTTACGATTAAAACTAATACGTGTCGAAACCGATCTGTATCATAGAGGCCCACAAAAAAAAAAAAAAAAAAAAAGACTTTTATAGTCGAGGCATGTCACAAATTTGGTTTTGTTAACTTAGTGAATCATGGATGGAGTCCGAATGGAGTTTATGACCAAATTGGAAACTCTTGCTACCAATTTCTTTAATCGTCGTTAATGGCCGTTTTGGCTATGGTAGCAAACCAATTGGGCCGTCTAATGGTGTTGGTTGGATTGAATATCTTATGAAATCAATTTCAATAAAACCCTCTCCATTATCCACGAAACCAACAAAATTTCCGGTAAAATCCCTCTGATTTTGTTTTTCTTCGCTTTGTTTTTTTAAAGTGTAAAACAACACAAATTATTAGAAACACTCAGTTCTTCATGTCAAATAGAGGACACATATTATAAAAGGTCTCACTATTTTAATTATTATGTGAGATCACAACACACGAGTCTAAATGTGAATTGGATGTCTTTCGATTGACATAAAAAACCCAGCACTTAATATAAGAACTCGTAAAACTGAGGAATTAACATTAACACTATTTTCTCTCATTTTCATGTATTCTTTAGAAGATTACGTGATGGAAGTGAAGGGAATGACAACATCAATCCACTTCTAAAGTAACATGTTGGTCATGTTCAGGAGCGTAGACCGGGGCCCTGGGCCTCTCCGGCTGCCGGAACCACTTTGACCTCGGGTAGTTTCGATTTTTTTGTCTCAAAAAAAAAAAAAATTCTCGAGGTGTTGAATTAGCCCCCAAAATGGCCCATTAAGTCTTAAGCTTGTCCAAAATTCAAAATTTTAATATTTTAAACTTATTAGATACTTTCTAAATTCAAATTTCTAATTTTTTTTTTTGCCGCTCTAGATCCAAATTTCTAATTTATTTTGGCCTGTTAGATCCTTTCAAATCAAATTTTTTAATTTTTTTTACCTGTTTGGCCCTTAAATCCAATTTTTTCACATGTTAGGACTCTTAAACGAAATCTAGCTTATTTTAAGAAATTGTATATTAATACTTAAAAATTAGTTCTTGAGCATTCAAATTATCACACACATATATAAAAAAAAAAAAAAAAAAAGCAAGTTCAATTTAGCAAAAGTATTTTTTTTTTTGAAACACATGTAAAGATTGGTCCCTCAACCAAGTAATCATATATTCACCACTGGTCATGTTGCTTGATCACAATGGGGTCAGCAAGATCAACTTTTCTAAAGACCCAAAGAGACGGTAAGGAATGATTATTATCCAAAATAAGTTTCATATCAGGACTCTGCCAATATGAATTATTGATGGAAGACAATGAAATTGTTGGCTCCTCTAGACAAATATAATCGGACCGATCTTGCTTACAAAACTGTTGTAAAACACGCTGAGTTTTAGAAAAGGATCTTAATCATCGAAAACGACCTAGAGGATGGTGATGTCTCTTCAAATGCTTATTTCTAGAACTCGAATTGGACTTTGAAGTAGGAGTCGAGGACGGGGAAGCAATGCCATTAATTGTTTTACATATGAAGAAGAACTATTTGAATGTTTTTTTTCAATTAATTCATTTAATAAAAAATTATTTTTACTGAATTAATTTATATTAATTACAATTAAAACCCCTGTAATCACTAAATAGAATTAATAATGCAATAAATTAATTTAATTTAATTAAGATTAAATTAAATGCAACCTTTAACGTCGTTATTGCGCCGTCTTCTAGTTTCCTCAAATTCATATGCGAACCGTTATACCGTCGCTTTCTTTTATTCCTCCACTTGCTCTGTTTCTCTGTATGGCCTGTTTTAGAAGCGAGAGCTCTCTCTGTTTGATTTTCTGGAATTAATTGATTCTCAGCTATCCTCCAACAGGTAATTCTAAACAACAACTTTCAATCCATAGCTTTTCAATTTCGCTAAATTAGGTTTCCTGGATTATCTCTTGTCTGTCTAGGATTTAGAGTAAAAATTTCTGCAATTTTATGGTTCGAAACAAGGAAAAATCAATCTTTTGTAATAATAGATTGAACACTTCCGAATTTCTTGTTGAGGTCTGATCATGTCTTTGTTTGGGTTTTTTATTCTGCTTAAATTAGGGGAAACAAAATTCTGATCATGGTATTGATCATAAGTTAATTTTGGTGCAGAGCTAATAAAACCCAATTTGATTGAAGAGGGTTTAACATGGGGGAAGATTTGCTGACCAATCTATCAATTGAGAATCACCATCCATCAACACTTTTATCCATGGATTCTAGCTTAATCTCTCATGAAGATATTGACAGAGAGTTGATGATGATGAATAGGTCAATTGATCTTTCTAATTCTAGGGCACCTGATATTAATCTTCCATTATCTGCTGAACGAAGTCCTCCTCCTTCTTCATGGAATTGTGATCCTTTTGATATATTTGATGTCGGCCTTGGATCACAACCGAATGACTCCGATTCGTTTCTCATTCTCTCAAAAGCTGGGCGAAAGTGTGCTAAGAGATTGGATAGTGTTTGGGGTGCTTGGTTTTTCTTTACTTATTATTTCAAACCTGTGTTGAATGAGAAATCTAAGTGTAAGATTGTGATAGATAGTAATGGGGTTTCGGGGTTTGATAAGTCGGATCTCGAGCTTGAAGTGTTTCTGGTTCAGCATGATATGGAGAATATGTATATGTGGGTTTTTAAGGAGAGGCCTGAGAATGCTCTGGGTAAAATGCAGCTTCGTAGCTATATGAATGGACACTCTCGCCAAGGAGAGCGCTTGTTCCCTTTCAGTGTCGAAAAGGGATTCGTTCGATCTCATAGAATGCAAAGGAAGCATTACAGGGGGCTTTCAAATCCTCAATGCCTGCACGGGATTGAGATTGTTCCCTCTCCTAGTTTCGAGGGTCTCGATGAGGAAGAACAGAAGAGATGGATGGAGCTTACAGGAAGGGAATTGAACTTTTCAATCCCGTCGGAAGCGAGTGAATTTTGTTCCTGGAGGAACCTTCCTAACACAGAATTTGAGCTTGAGAGACCCCTTCCTCCATTGAAGACTACTAGTACTACTCTACACAATCAGTCAAGGAAGTTGCTAAATGGTTCGGGATTGAACTTGTCGACCCAATTAAACAGTAACGGAATGGATCTTTTGCCTGTTTCAAACAAGAGGAAGAAGGATCTTCATGGAAATGATGAGGATTATTGTTTGCTTATGAATCAACACAACGATAGAGTTCAGGATCCAATCGAGCCGCCTTGGCTGAACGAATTCAGCGGGGTAATGAGGAATGTGTATGGACCTGTGACATGTGCGAAAACTATATACGAGGATGAATTCGGGTACCTTATAATAGTGAGTTTACCTTTTGCAGATCTTAAAAGGGTGAAAGTAACATGGTGGAATAATCTAAAACATGGTGTTGTTAAAATATCATCAATGAGTACAGGTTGTATGTCCTTCATCAAGAGAAATGACAGAACATTTAAGCTTACTGATGTGTGTCCTGAGCATTGTCCTCCAGGGGAATTCATAAGGGAAATCCCGTTACCGACTCGGATACCGGATGATGCTAAGCTAGAAGCATATGGGGATGAAACAGGAACAGGACTGGAGATCATGGTGCCGAAACATCGAGTAGGACGAGAAGAACATGAGGTTCGTGTTTGCCTTCGGCCTCATCTTGGAGGGGGTGAACTTCTGTTGTCTTGAATATAAAAATAATTGAGGTAGATAGATACAGATATATGATCATCCATTGTCTTGTATTCAAAGAAACAAGAATTTTAATTTATGATTTGATAGTGATAGTGATAGTTATACACAGAGATGAAATTAAGGAGACTCATCTTATTGCTGGACTTTCTGGTTATGTTTGCTTGTTCAGCCTCTATATCTGGCATGTCCTCTTTGAAGGTGTGAACAAGCTCTTCAGAGAGTTTGTCTATTTTTTGCATTGGCAGCCCAAGGCTGCTCCAGTATTATAGAGTTCTCGTTTGTGCTATTTTTTCTTTTGTCCGACTTTCAATTTCTTTTTATTATACTGTATGATTAGTATTAAATTATAATAATTATTTGGGTAAATATTTTATTAGTCCCTATATTTTGACCGAAAATATTATTTAGTTCTCGTATTTTAATAATGCACTGTTTATCTCTTAACTTTTGTTTCATTCAACAGTTTAATATCTTACATGTTTGAATTATTAAACAGTTTAGTCTTTTTATACTGGACTAAACTAAAGAATAGAAAAAAGTTAAAAGACTAAAGTGTGTTTGGTAAAAAATATAGTGACTAATACATTATTTACTCTAATTATTTATGTATGTCTAATTTTTTAGAAATATAGATCTCGATAATTATTGTATTGTAATTAAAATAAATTTTATATTGTATCAAAGAAAGAAAAATTGAATTGGGGAGAAATTTTGATATGATCTCATTCTACCAATGATAATTATATATCTTTACTTTTTACACCAATAATTTCTCTCAATGAAGGGATATAAATCTCATTTTTCACTAGTTGAGTCAATCTAACCAGATGCGAACTTTTCACATTAAAAGCCCTTTTAAATAGAAAGCAGCGCCTAGATCGGCTCTCCTAAAGCCACCCAGAGGTTTCTTGATAAAATGTTCTAAAAGTATAATGCCGATTTTCTAAAGAAAACAAGTTGTATTACTTTGGTTGAAATAGTAGAAGATCCGGATATAGACAACGGTCTTGTGGCTTTACTCATTATATTGAGGAGATTTTTCCACACAAATTCACACGTCTTGTATTTGATAATTTTGTTACATGTAGTTGTATATTGTCCGTAGTGAATACAGGATTGGTCGGTTGGGGGACCGGTTTTGATATGCGTGCATAAAAAAATTGCTAAATTAAATTTGCTCAATTCTTTTCGTATATATACGTGTTATAATCTAAGTAGTCAAGAACCATAATTTTAGTATAAATGTAAAACTTCTCAAAATTAAACTAGATTTTTAATATATAAAAAATTTGGATTTAGGGCCTAACATGTAAAAGAATTTAGAAATTTGGATTTGAGAGAGCCTAGCTGGACAAAAAAAAATTAGAAATTTGAATTTAAGGATGTCTAACCGGCAAAAAAAAATTAGAAATTTGGATTTTAGAGTCTAACAGGATAAAAAAATAAAAAATTTGAATTTAAGGGGATCTAACCGGCAAAAAAATTAGAAATTTGGATTTAAGAATGGTCTAACACTTCTCAGGTTATCTTGGGGGTGCTAAAAAATCACATAATTAATATTTCTTGAAGATAGGGGGCTGGAACCGCCCCTGGTGAGACCAATTTATCAAATACCCAATCAAAGTTTTACGTTAAATGTCCAATTCATCAAATACTTAATCACAGTTTAATCAAATCACCAATTTAGCATCTTAATCCTTAAATTTGGTGGAAACGAAAGGGGCCAGAACTATTCTTAGTCATGGTGGTTTCGACGGCCAGAGGGGTCCGGACCCCCTCGAGCCCCTCCCAATATACCCCTTTTATGTTGTGATTCAATGTATTGTCCTATTTGTTAATTTTCAAAGTCTCATTCGAGTTGGAGATGTATATTTCACATTCCATTATGGTCATTTATCACGTTAAGTTTATAGAGTGATTTTACAATACTTCATGTATTTACTCTCTTAATTACAAAAATAACATATTTTGTTATCAAAATAAATAATTTATTAGTCTCTAAATTAATGTATATTACACTAGTTAGTTTATTTGTTTTCATAAGTATATTATTAAGTCTTCGAGTTTTAATAAAATTAACCACTTATCAACTGTGTATTTCTAAAAATAAGTATGATTAATGTATTATGTACAAATCTAGAAACTAATAAATTATTTGTTATTTTTGTTAGGTTGTTGTTGCTTAGTCAATAAAATCCCTAGTTTTAAGAGATGTATTTCTATTGAAATTGTTTTAATTGTTTCCATGTGTTTAGACTTCTTCACACACGTGGTTGCTTATCCCTTATTAGAGTTTATTATCGTAAATGTGATATAAATTAGTTGTTATTTTGTTGTTTGGTAGATTTAATAAGACCGGTCGCTCTCCTCCCTTTTTTGTCTCATATTTAGTTCTTAGTTCTTAACATTAGTATCATTACTCCATCACATGACCTGATTAAAGGTTGAAGCATCAGTTTTTACACGTATGATGGTAGAAAGTTCATTTGTGCAACCAACGGTCCCATATTTTGATGGACATTATGATCATTGGGTCATGACATGCTCATGGAAAACTTACTAAGTTCAAAGGAGTATTGGGCTTAATAGAGTTTGGAATTCCGTTCAATCTTAAACATGATCATCAATAATGATTCAGCAGCACAGAGCATATGGGATTCTATGAAACAAAAATATCAAGAATCAACTCGAATCACGTGGTGCACAATTGCAAGCAGTTCGAAAAGAATTTGAAATTCTCCACATGAAGGAAGGAAAATCAATAAACGAGTATTTTGCACAAACTCTTACCATAACCAATAAGATGAAAGCAAGTTGAGAAAAAAAAAGATGGTGAAAATATTTTGAGATACATGACTCTAAAATTTAATTATGTTATATGTTTCGTTAAGGAGTCTAAAGATATTGACAGCTTAGCCATTGATGAGTTACAAAGTAGCTTGCTCGTGTATGATCAATGTATGAGCACTCTTGTTGAAGAAGAAAATGATATGCACTTTGAGAACATTCATGAGGAATGGTAAGAATATCTATGCAAGCATGGATTTTTCCGACCCTAATAATTAAATTAAATTGCCTTTGCTTCGCATGTGTGGAAAGAAAGAATATCTCGGTGAGCACGGAATTTTCCGACCCTAATAATTAAATTAAATTGCTTTTGCTGAGCATGTTGCAGGTGGACCTCGTGTCCCGTCGCACGGGATCATGTACCGAAATACGAACTTCTTTCTATAAATTTTAGAGTTTTTGTATCGAAACACGAACTTCTTTCTATAAATTTTAGAGTTTTTAGAGGTGGTCGATCTGCTACTTGCATGAGTGAGCATGCCACATCGCTAAGTGTGCTCGATAAATTGAATTGAACTTTCAGCAAGGGAAAAGAAAAAGAGGAAATTGAATTGAACTTTCACCAAGGGAAAAGAAAAAGAGGAAATTACAGGAGTTGAAAAGTGAGAAGAATAGAAAAGGTGACAAGAAATTACCTAAAACATTCACTAAAAAGTTAGAAGAAATGACCTACCAACCGTTAGGGTCTAAAAACGCCACGTTTGATGAAGAGTAACATATCATTTTGCCAACTACATGAGAAATATGAGATAGAATTTGTTCAGACATGATTATTTTCCTCTTTAAGAATTTGTTCAGACAACCGTTAGTTTTTCTGTGTTCAGACAATATTACTTTCCTTTTAAGAATTTGTTCTAACTTTCTTTCCTCTCAGAATTTGTTGATACAGGTTGAAAACGATAAATGAAGGTTTCAAATCGTAAACCAACAAAGAGTTTCTTCTCTAGCTAAACTAGAAGGAGTGAATCCCAATAACAAGGTATAAACTTTCGTTCTCAAAGAGAATAATGTTTGATTGATAAAAGTTAGTTTATCCTTACAAAAATGGGGGTTTAAATACTTCCCCTAAAGATAAGAGAAAGGACAAGGACTACCCCTACTATGGTTACAATAAGGCTAACACGCAAAGGGAAAAATAGGTAATACGCCCCGACAATCAGTACAATGGTACAGGTACGGATTGTCAGGGTTGTTAGGTGAATTACTTCGGAAGGAAGTAAACAGAGATCCGCCCAGGGGTAAATGTTGATTCGCCTCTTTGCGTACACCTAGATCCGCCCCGTTCGTTTATCCTGGGGATCCGCCCTCCTAGGTACAACCTCCGTGGGTCCGATGTCTGGGGATCCGCCAGAGCGCTTGTGATCCGCGATCCCAGTTAAGATGTCCGCATCATTCTATCCTTCCTTAAAAGAGTTCGGCACTGATTTGTCTGTGTTGAACTCCAAAGGACCATCCGGCTTCCATGGACTAAGGTCACGGATGTTGAACGCTGGTGAGATTTTACCAAGCTAATGCGGCAATGCTATATGATAGGCATTGGCATTGACCTTCTTGGTGACCTTGTATGGTCCGTATTTCCTAGGCCGAAGCTTGCTGCTTGTGGCGTTGGCGAGTCTTTCTTTGCCCAAATAGACCATAACCTCATCCCCAACCTCAAACTGTAGGTCCCTGCGGTGCTCATCCGCCTTAGCCTTTAACTTCTGATTTCTCTCCTCGAGAGTTGCTCTCACCTCGTGGTGCATCTGTACAAACTCTTTGGCCAGCTGAGTGGCAGTCACATTTCCTTTAGGAAGAGGGGCTATATCAAGGACGTGGTTCGGGGTCTTCGTGTATACCACCTCAAATGGGGATCTCCCGGTTCCCGAATGTACAGAGCCGTTGTAGGCGAACTCAGCTTGGGCTAAAACCACATCCCACATCCTGAGCTTATCCTTACATTTGCTGCGCAGTAAGTTTCCCAAAGTTCTATTGACCACCTCTGTCTGTCCGTCTGTTTGAGGGTGGGCGGTGGTACTGAACTTCAGAGACGTATCAAACAGAGCCCAAAGCGTCCGCCAGAAGTGACTGAGGAACTTCGTATCACGATCCGAGACAATGCTCTTAGGTACGCCATGTAGCCTGACAATCTCTTTGAAGAACAGCTTAGCAGTCGCTGAGGCATCATTAGTTTTACGACATGGTATGAAGTGGGCCATCTTTGAAAATCGATCAACCACAACAAAGATGGAATCCATGCCCCTCTAAGTTCTGGGTAACCCTAGGACGAAGTCCATGGACAGATCCTCCCATATGGTCTCTGGCACAGGCAAAGGTAACTGCAATCCAGCATTTGTAGTGCGTCCCTTGGCAGTTTGGCAAATATAGCATCGTTCTACTAAGTAGGCAACATCTCTCCTCATCTTAGGCCAGAAATAACGGGAACTCACTACTTCATATGTCTTGTCTCGCCCAAAATGTCCTCCAAGGGATCCGCCATGTAGATCACGAATAACCTTCTCGCGGATGGAAGTGCAGGGTAAGCAAAGTTGGTTGCCCCTCATGAGATACTCATCCATCAGGTGATACGCCCCATCCCCATGCTGGTGTTGACACTTCTCCCAGATATTGTCGAAGTCAGGATCCGCCAAGTATTCTCCTCTGATGTGTTCAAAACAATCGGTCTCCAGACTGACTGTTTTTATTAGTGCTACCCTTCGGCTCAAGGCGTCCGCCACTTTGTTCTGTTTTCCAGCCTTATGGATAAGCTTATAGGGGAACTTATCTATGAAGGCGGACCACCGGGCATGCATGGAGCTTCGAAGATGCTTCTGACTTCCCAGGTACTTGAGAGCTTGGTGGTCAGTGTAGAGGATGAATTCTTTCCCTACCAAATAATGTTCCCACACTTTCAACGCCCTCACTACGACATAGAACTCTTGATCGTATGTGGCCCACTTTTGTCGTGCCTCATAGAGCTTCTCACTGAAATATGCAATGGGCCTTTTTTCTTGCATCAAGACTCCACCAATCCCAACTCCGCTGGCATCACACTCAACTTCGAACAGTTTATCAAAATTAGGATACGCCAGCACGGGCGTTGTACTTAGTTTTTCCTTGACCAGGGCGAAGCTCTTCTCTTGGGCATCCGCCCACTCGAACCCCTTTCTCTTCTTCAAACATTCCGTCAATGGGGCCACTATGGAACTGAAGTTCTTGATGAATCGGCGATAAAATGTGGCTAGCCCATGAAAACTCCTGATATCCCCCACATTCCTCGGAGTGGGCCATTCTCGGATGTCCCTTACCTTCTCCCCATCAACTTGAACTCCATCGCCACTAACCACGAACTCCAACTTGAAAACCAGGCTTTCCATGACGAAATCACACTTCTTAGTGTTGGCGTATAACTGGTGTTTCCTTAACAGGTCAAACACTATCCGTAAATGCTCCACGTGCTCCATCAAGGTCTCGCTATGAATCAGGATGTCATCAAAATACACGACTACAAATTTTCCAATCACCGGACGAAGCACCTGATTCATCAGCCTCATGAAAGTACTGGGGGCGTTAGTCATCCCGAATGGCATAACTAACCACTCATACAATCCATCTCTGGTCTTGAAGGCAGTCTTCCACTCATCCTCAGATCGAATTCGTATCTGATGATAACCGCTCCTGAGATCAATCTTGGAGAAAACTCGGGATCCGCAAAGCTGATCTAGCATATCCTCCAGCCTTGGAATAGGGAACTTATACTTGATAGTGATCTTGTTGATAGCCCTGCTATCCACACACATCCTCCAAGATCCATCCTTCTTGGGCGTAAGTAGGGCTGGGACGACGCATGGACTCATACTTTCTCTAACGTATCCCATTTCAATGAGCTCTTCCACTTTCTGCCTCATGATGTCATTTTCCTTTGGGCTCATTCGATAATGGGGAAGGCTTGGCAAACTAGCCCCGGGCACAAGATCAATATGATGCTGGATGTCCCTCAAAGGTGGCAACCCACTCGGCAGTTCGTCAGGGAACAGATCTTGATATTCGCCAAGTAGGCGGGTCACTTCATTCGGCATCTCCCTTTCGTCACTTTGGGCGGATTCGTGATTTGCCTTAACCATTACCACATACACCGTTTGGCTCTCTTCACACTCATTGACAAATGATTTGTGTGTAGGGCAGACTACCAAGGTAGACTTCTCGTCGGCCTTTGGCTCTCTCATTATTGGCGTAAGGACGAACTTCACCCCATTCTTCACAAATCTGTAAGTGTTCTCTCTTCCTGCGTGGATGGCGTCGTTATCAAACTGCCAGGGTCGGCCCAACAATAGGTGGCAGGCATCCATATCGACCACATCACAACAGACTTCATCACTGTAATCACCAATCACAATAGGTACCCTGCATCTCTAGGTCACCCTAAGCTCACCCACGTTTTTTATCCATCCCACTCTATAAGGGTCGGGATGCGCCTCCGCCAACAATCCGAACTTCTGAACGGCGTTGCTGCTCACAATGTTCTCTTGGCTCCCACTATCTATTATCACATTGCATCGCCCACCTTTCACAAGACAGCGGGTCCTGAATAGTCGGTGCCTCTGATCTCCCTCTACCCGGCTAGAGACTAACAAACGTCGTACCACATGAACGGCGTATCTCTCTTCATCCGCCTCATCATCATCTTCTCCCAAGGGTTCACAGAATACTTCATCCCCTTCGTCATAGTCATCTTCATACCTCTCCACCATGTTGGCGCTCTTCCTCCTAGGACACTCGTTGGATCTATGGCCTGGTTCATTGCACCGAAAACATTTGAAAGGCACTGGCCTCGCATACGGATTGTTGCTCTTAGGTGGTATAGGTGCTTCCTTGTATGGCCTAGTATCTCCGACAGATCCCCTTCCCACACTGTTAACCTTGGCCCCACTGGCACTCGCCACCTGCTTACCTTTGTCATAAGACCTCACGTGATCTCTTCCTCCAGGCGTATACTCAGTAGTGGCGGATCTCCTGGATCTCCCGGTTAGTTGAGATTCAGCCTTGAGGGCTAAATTCCTGGCATCTTGTACCCGAACCACCATATGTGTGTCAATACGATCCTGGATGTTGTATCTCAACCCTTCTAAATACCTATAGGTCTTTTGGCTTTCAGTTTCTGACAAGTTGGCCCTTGCCGAAAGCCTCAAGAACTCGGAGGTATACTCATGAACACTTCGGGTCCCTTGAGAGCATCCCCTGTAGGAGCTGTAGATATACTGCTCATAATCCGGCAGTAGGAACCGCTCCCTCAACATCGCCTTCATCCGTAGCCAAGATCGAATCGGATCTCTGCCCCCTCTTCTTCTCTCTTCCCTCATCTGATCCCACCAAAATGATGCGCCACCCTTCAAGCGATACGCCACCAGCCTTACTTTCCTCTCATCAGGAATCCCAGCATACTCAAAGAAACGTTCCACTTCCGATAACCAGTCTAAGAATCCCTCTATATCTAGTTCGCCTCCAAAAGACGGTAAGTCTATTTTTAGCTTAAAGGCATCATCTCTATCAAAGTTTCCTAGACCTGGACATACTCTAGCAACCTCCACACGTCGGTTGTCAACAGGCCCAACATCCCTCATAGTTCTAACGGTATCATCATTCCCGATACCCTCAAAGTCATCACTATCACTATCAGCGTTATGCACAAGGACAAAGTAGGGTCTTCTTACCTCAGGGTCCCTAGGACCCATTTGTGGAAGTTGTGGTTCAAGGATTCCTTCCTTTCTCTGGGTTGATCCTCCCGCGGTTAGTCGGATTAACGCCAGAACCTCCAGCTTGAAGTTTTCTAGGGATGTGGCTAGCTCTAGGAACCGTTGGTCGGTTTGCCACTGCCGCTCATGGCTGGCCTAGATCTGCTCCACGAGGTGCTCCCTCAGCTCCTCATACCTCCGGTCACTGGTTTCCATGGAATCTTGCGGTTGTCGAGGTTGAACCATTGCCAAAAGAAGTTTCGGGTCAGGAAACGATCGACTCTGATACCAACTGATACAGATTGAAAACGATAAATGAAGGTTTTAATCGTAAACCAACAAAGAGTTTCTTCTCTAGCTAAACTAGAAGGAGTGAATCCCAATAACAAGGTATAAACCTTCGTTCTCAAAGAGAATAATGTTTGATTGATAAAAGTTAGTTTATCCTTACAAAAATGGGGGTTTAAATACTTCCCCTAAAGATAAGAGAAAAGACAAGGACTACCCCTACTAGGATTACAATAAGGCTAACATGCAAAGGGCAAAATAGGTAATACGCCCCGACAATCAATACAATGGTACAGATACGGATTGTCAGGGTTGTTAGGTGAATTACTTCGGAAGGAAGTAAACAGAGATCCGCCCAGGGGTAAATGTTGATTCGCCTCTTTGCGTACATCTAGATCCGCCCCGTTCGTTTGCCCTGGGATCCGCCCTCCTAGGTACAACCTCCGTGGGTCCGATGTCTGGGAATCCGCCAGAGCGCCTGTGATCCGCGGTCCCAGTTAAGATGTCCGCATCATTTGTTCTTATAATCTTCTTTCAGAATTAATTTGTTCAGCTTGTTCTTATAATCTTCTTTCCTCTCATAATTTGTTCTCAGAGATTGTTCTTTTAAAGGCTATTTATTGTTGCTGTGTTGCTTAATAGATTCAATAAGATCATCTTTAAACTGGTCTTCATTTTCAGTTCTTAACACTTCCTATTTTTTATTTTCACACCATCAATCCTTTTCGCCTCACCAGCTTTCTTTTTGTTTCATCCTCGCCCCTGTGTGCAAGTCCACAAAGGGATCTTGTCAAATATGGATCCATCTTTACCGCTGATATGCTTTGGCAATTCAGTAAAATCCATCTTTACCGCTGATATGCTTTGACAACAATTCAGTAAAATCAATGTAACTGAAGTAACAAATTTAACGAAAAAAAAGGAGAATTTTACATAGAAATAACTTAATTTTACATAGAAAGTTTAGCTACATAGTTTGTTATTATTTCTACGTATCTTGAAGCATATAGCAAGACAAAAGTAAAGGGCCACTCGCACACCAAAAAAAAAAAAAGGCAAAAACTAATTTAGTTTGAAGTATCCACTACATGGCTTAATCCACCTCCTCAATCTTGGGCCCGCCACCGGTTCCTGCACCGGCTGAAGGACCATCCTCATCCATGCCTCCACCCATATCACCGCCCTGGTACATCTTAGCAATGATTGGGTTGCAGATGTTTTCAAGCTCTTTCATCTTATGTTCAAACTCTTCCGCCTCCGCTAGCTGGTTCCCATCAAGCCAATGGATAGTTTCATCAATTGCATCTTCAATCTTCTTCTTATCTGCCCCAGAAAGCTTCCCACCAATCTTCTCATCCTTAATTGTATTTCTCATGTTGTAAGCATAGTTCTCAAGCGCGTTCTTCGCTTCAATTTTCTTCTTATGTTCCTCATCCTCCGCCTTAAACTTCTCTGCCTCCTGCACCAATTTCTCAATCTCCTCTTTCGAGAGCCTGCCCTTGTCATTAGTGATTGTAATCTTGTTCTTCTGTCCAGTAGTTTTGTCCTCGGCAGAGACATTGAGGATTCCGTTAGCATCAATGTCAAAGCAGACATTGATTTGGGGAACACCTCTCGGTGCAGGGGGGATTCCAGATAGCTCAAACTTCCCCAGCAAATTGTTATCCCTTGTTCTGGTTCTCTCACCTTCATACACCTGAATTAACACACCAGGCTGATTATCTGAGTAGGTGGAGAAAACTTGCTCCTTTTTGGTGGGGATGGTAGTGTTTCTCGGAATCAGAACAGTCATGACTCCACCAGCTGTCTCTAATCCAAGAGACAGAGGAGTCACATCAAGCAATAGAAGGTCCTGGACCCTCTCATTACCCTCTCCAGTTAGGATTGCAGCTTGAACTGCAGCACCATATGCAACAGCTTCATCAGGGTTGATGCTCTTGCATAGCTCTTTACCGTTGAAGAAATCCTGCAACAATTGTTGAACTTTTGGAATCCTTGTAGACCCGCCAACAAGGACCACATCATGAACTGTACTCTTATCCATTTTCGCATCCCTCAAACACTTCTCCACTGGCTCCATACACTTTCTGAACAAATCCATGTTCAGCTCTTCAAATCTAGCTCGTGTAATTGTTGAGTAAAAATCAATTCCCTCGTATAAAGAATCGATTTCTATAGTTGTTTGAGAAGTAGATGAGAGAGTCCTCTTTGCTCTCTCACAAGCAGTTCTCAATCTTCTCAATGCTCTGGGGTTTCCACTAATATCCTTCTTGTTCTTCCTCTTAAATTCCTGCACAAAGTGATTCACCATCCTATTATCAAAATCTTCACCTCCTAAATGCGTATCACCTGCTGTGGCTTTCACTTCAAAAATCCCCTCTTCAATGGTGAGCAGAGAGACATCGAAAGTTCCACCGCCAAGATCAAAGATGAGAACATTCTTTTCACCGGCACTTGTGGCTTTCTTGTCAAGTCCATAAGCTATAGCAGCAGCTGTGGGCTCGTTGATGATACGCATAACATTAAGGCCAGCAATTACACCGGCATCCTTTGTGGCCTGACGCTGTGAATCATTGAAGTAAGCAGGAACTGTAACGACAGCGTTGTTGATACTGCTACCGAGGAATGCTTCAGCAATCTCCCTCATCTTCACCAGGACCATTGAGGAGATTTCCTCAGCAGCGAATTGCTTCTCTTCTCCCTTGTAGTTTACAACTATCATCGGCTTGTCACCAGGGCCAGGGATGACCTTGAAGGGCCATAGTTTCATATCGCTTTGCACTGATGGATCGCTGTATCGCCTTCCAATCAATCTCTTAGCATCTGCATAAAGGAAATCAACAAATACAGTGAATAAAAATTCCAAATTCAGAACGGATTGCACAAATTTTAGGCTCTAATAACATCAATTCCCAACGATTATATTCCATTCAAAAATCAAACCCTAACCTACACTAGCATAAAATTTAAAACCTCATCAGCCACATAAAGAGCAATTCCGTAATCATAAAAACGAACATGATGTACATCTAAAATATTAATTCTCGGGGAAAGAACTAACTAATTCAAAAG
Organism: Euphorbia lathyris; assembly: GCF_963576675.1. NCBI lineage: Eukaryota > Viridiplantae > Streptophyta > Magnoliopsida > Malpighiales > Euphorbiaceae > Euphorbia > Euphorbia lathyris. The sequence goes on from NC_088912.1 coordinate 31,949,474, forward strand.
CAGTACCATAAAAAAAAGGAAGAAAGCAATAACGATTTATAAAATTAACAATAGAGAATTGAACAAGCAATTCAAAATCGATAGCTTACCGAAAACAGTATTGGTGGGATTCATGGCGACCTGGTTCTTGGCGGCATCACCGATCAAACGTTCAGTATCAGTAAAAGCAACATAAGACGGTGTGGTTCTATTCCCCTGATCATTGGCTATGATCTCAACACGATCATGCTGCCAAACTCCGACACAAGAATAAGTAGTGCCAAGATCAATTCCAATAGCAGGACCTTCTCCTTTACCAGCCATAGCTACTTAGAAACAAGAAAATTCTCTACAAAGATTAAGACTAAACGAAGGAAGATTACACGGCGCGCAGAAATTTCAGTCTGTGTATCTGTTGAATTGTTGGATGGATTGAAGAGGTGGAGGTGCTGGGTATTTAAAAAAGAGGGAGTGTTCTCTCGAAGTTTCTGCGGTGGACTTTGAACCGTTAGATTGAGGTGTTAAAGGGCCAGGATGGTTTTGGTTTCAGTAGCGTTTAATAATTTCTCCCGCTTTTTCTTTGACGTGGAGGTTCGAGAGAGTTCGGGATTTACTACTGGTAATATCACAAGTCGGTCAGTACATATGGGTGACCTGTGATTTTTTGGCGCGAGTGGTGAGTTTTGTTACGAAAGATGCCAAACCCCACGAGAAAATTTGGGGGAATTCTAGAATGAACTGGGTCGGTCCATTACAAGTTACAACATCAAATTCTAACCACCGATTAACATATTATTAAAAGGTGTACATATTTCACTTATATTTATCAAAATGTTATAAATAATTACTATCAAGGTTAATTATCATTAATAAATGTCTACCGTATTAAATGCATAGCCACCAAATTAAATGCATGTACATCAACAACTAAACATGTATTAAATATATACATGTTATGCTTAAAAATAAGTGTAATTAGGACCACTCATTTTATAAGTCTATTACTATAAATAGATTTATACCCCCATTTGTAAGATACACCAAGATTAAGCTTTTACTATGTTATTATAATCTTTCTCTCAATCTAAGTTCTTCATTATATTATTATTAATCTCCATATATATTTACATATATTTATTAATCTATATATAAGTGTGGTTATAATCACACTATAATTTCGGTAATTTTATAACACGTTATTAGCACGAGTTTGCTCTATTAAAGAATTTCGACACAAATTTGTTCTTCCAATAATCTCAAGTAAGTGCTATTAATTTTATTTATTACATATTATTTTTTTTTGTTCTAACAAAATTGTTTGTATCATATTTTAGACATGTCAAACCTTACAAATGTTGAATTTATGGTACTTGACATCTCGGGGAATAATTATCTTACGTGGGTGCTAGATGCTGAAATTCATTTGGAGGCCAAGGGTCTTGGTAATACTATCAAAGAGAAAAATAATACTGATATGCAGAGCTGTGCAAAAGCAATGATTTTTCTCCGTCATCATCTTGATGAAGGATTGAAGTCAGAATATTTGACAATAAAAGACCCATATGTCTTATGGAAAAATTTAAAAGAAATGTATGACCACCAGAAGTTGGTCATGTTACCAAAGGCTCGTTCTGCCTGGGCAACAATAAGGTTGCAGGATTTTAAATCAGTATCAGAATATAATTCTACACTTTTTAGAATCACATCAAAATTAACATTGGGTGGAGATGTTGTTATAGATGAACTTATGTTCGAGAAAACTTTCTCTACTTTTCATGCATCTAATGTGATTCTGCAGCAACAATACAGAGAGAGGGGCTTTAAAAAATATTCTGATTTAATTTTTTGCCTACTAGTAGCGGAACAAAATAACGAGCTCTTAATGCAAAATCACGAGTCTCGTCCTACTGGATCGACCACATTCCCAGAAGTGAATGCAACTTTATACAATAATGAAAATAACCATGGACGTGGTCGTGGCCGTGGTCGCGGTCGTGGACGAGGTCGCGGATATGGTCGTGGTTATAATTATGGTGGTTATAATAATAAAAATACAAATTCCCACCAGAAGTGGAAAAATCAAATTGAAAAATTTGACAAAAGGAATAACCAGGGCAAGAGTTCAAATGAGAATCCAAATTGGAATGAAACTACGTGCTATCGTTGTGGCATGACTGGTCATTGGTCACGTACCTGTCCTACGGCAAAACATTTGGTTTTACTTTATCAAGCATCAATGAAGAAGCAAGGCAACAATATTGAAACTAATTGTGTCTTTGATAAAGATACCCTAATGGATATTTCTCATTTGGATATGACAGATTTCCTCCTTTCTGCACCCACCGAACCCATCGCACCCACTGAAGATGAAAATTAATGTCATGTATTTATTTGTAATTTTATTTTATTAATGTATTTTATTTTTATGTAATTTTCATTTTGAATAAATAATAATATGTCCTTGTTTTCTTCAATGAAGAAGATGAATACTTCCCCAGTATTAATTAACTTCAAGATAAATGAAGCAAATATATGCATTGTGGATAGTGCCACTACACATACTATTCTTAAAGATGCAAAATATTTTTCTTCATTAAGAAAGGGAGAAGCAGTTGTTACTATAATATCTGGTAACACAAAATTAATTGAAGGCTCCGGAAGAGCCAGTATAATCCTACCAAGAGGAACAAAGTTTATTATAAATAATGCATTATTTTCCCCAAAATCTCACAGAAATTTGCTAAGTTTCAAAGATATTCGCAGAAATGGATATCATATTGAAACTGTAAGTGAAGGAAATCAAGAATGTCTTTATCTTACGAATATAACTTCAGGAAAGAAATGTATGATGGAAAAATTTTAATACTTTATCCTCTGGTTTATATTTCACATTCATTAATGTGATTGAAGCAAATCTTACAGTAAACCAGACGTTTACAGATTCAAATACTTATAAGATTTGGCATGATAGACTGGGTCATCCTGGTTCTATAATGATGAGAAAAATTATAGAAAATGCACATGGGCATCCATTGAAGAGCCAGAAGATTCTTCAAAGCAATGAGTATTTTTGCGCTGCTTGTTCGCAAGGCAAATTAATTATAAGGCCCTCGAAGGGTAAGATTGGAATTGAATCACCGACATTTTTAGAACGCCTTCAAGGCGATATATGTGGACCAATTCATCCACCATGTGGACCATTTAGGTACTTTATGGTTCTAATTGATGCTTCTACTCGATGGTCACATGTATGTTTATTATCATCACGCAATATAGCTTTTGCGAGATTACTTGCTCAAATCATTAGATCAAGAGCACAATTTCCTGATTATCGAATTAAGACAATTCGTCTTGATAATGCCGGTGAATTCACATCTCAAACATTTAATGATTATTGTATGTCACTTGGGATACGTGTTGAACATCATGTAGCTTATGTTCATACACAAAATGGTCTAACAGAATCATTTATTAAACGTCTGCAATTAATCTCTAGACCATTACTCATGCGAACTAATCTTCTTACATCTGTGTGGGGATATGCAATTTTACATGCAGCATCACTTATATCTATTAGACCGACAAGTTATCATGAGTATTCCCCATTACAATTAGCTTTTGGTCATGAGCCTGATATTTCTCATTTGGGAATTTTTGGATGTGCAGTATATGTTCCTATTGCTCCACCACATCGCACTAAAATGGGTCCTCAAAGGAGATTAGGAATTTATGTTGGTTATGAATCTCTCTCAATAATTAAATATCTTGAGCCATTAACGGGAGATATGTTTACTGCATGTTTTGCAGATTGTCATTTTGATGAATCCACATTCCCTAAATTAGGGGGAGAAAATAAAGATGTGGAAAAGGCAATAACATGGAAAGCTTCATCACTCTCTCACATGGATCCTAAAACAAAGGATTGTGAACAAGAAGTTCAGAAAATAATTCATCTTCAAAATTTAGCAAATCAGTTGCCAGATGCACTTGCGGATCCAAAACGAGTAACAAAATCGCATATACCAGCAGCTAATGCACCAATTCGTATTGAAATTCCTGAAGAAAAACATGATAATCATTCTCAAGCACGCCTGAAGCGTGGACGACCTATTGGTTCAAAGGATAAAAATCCGAGAAAAAGAAAATCGGTCAATGATAAGAATGAATCTATTGAAGATGAAAATACTAACATAGACACACGTCCTGAAGAAGTGCAAACCCCTGAAATAGTGCAAACACCTGAAGTTGCACAAACACCTGGAGTTGTTACAAATGAAGAGATCTTAATAAATTATGTTAGTTCTGAAAAGAGATGTGATAGAAAGGAAATAGTTGTGGATCATATTTTTGCATATAATGTGGCAATGAACATTATAGATGACAATATGGATCATGAACCATAATCTGTTCAAGAATGTCAAAGTAGAAATGATTGGAAAAAATGGAAAGATGCAATCCAAGTAGAATTGAATTCTCTCAACAAACGCGAGGTTTTTGGACTAGTAGTCCAAACACCGAAAGGTGTTAAACCCATAGGATATAAATGGGTATTTGTTAGAAAGAGAAATGAGAAAAATGAAGTTACAATATATAAAGCAAGACTTGTTGCACAAGGTTTTTCCCAAAGACCTGGAATTGATTATGAGGAGACATATTCTCCTGTTGTGGATGCAATAACTTTCCGATATCTCATTGGCTTGGCAGTACAAGAAAGATTGAGCATGCGCTTAATGGATGTAGTTACATCTTATCTATATGGCTCACTTGATAATGATATCTATATGAAAATCCCTGAAGGATTTAAGCTGCAAGAAAAATGTGAAAACCGAGAACTTTATTCGATAAAGTTATAGAGGTCCTTGTATGGACTGAAACAATCTGGGCGCATGTGGTATAATCGTCTTAGTGAATATCTGTTGAAAGAGGGTTATAAGAATGATCAAATTTGTCCATGTGTTTTCATAAAAAGATCGGGAACTTGATTTTCCATCATTTCTATTTATGTAGATGATTTGAATATTATTGGAACTCCTGAAGAGATTTCAAAAGCAGTGGATTATCTGAAAAATGAATTTGAGATGAAAGACCTTGGAAAGACAAAATTTTGTCTTGGCTTACAAATTGATCACCTAGAAAAGGGGATTTTTCTTCACCAATCCACTTACACAGAAAAAGATCCTTAAAAGATTTTACATGGACAAAGCACATCCATTGAGTAGTCCAATGGTTGTTCGATCACTTGATGTAATCAAAGATCTTTTCCGACCTCGGGAAGATAAGGAAGAGATTCTTGGTCCTGAAGTACCATATCTTGGTGCAATAGGTGCACTAATGTATCTTGCTAACAATACGAGGCCCGATATTGCTTTTTCTGTCAATTTGTTATCTAGGTACAGCTCTGCACCTACACGAAGGCATTGGAATGGAATTAAGCATATATTCCGTTATCTTCAGGGAACTATTGATTTGGGTTTATTTTATGCATATGAAACTAAACCTAAATTAGTAGGCTATGCGGATGCGGGTTACTTATCTGATCCACACAAAACTCGATCACAAACATACTATTTATTCACATGTGGAAGTATAGCTATATCTTGGCGCTCTACGAAGCAAACTATTACAACTACTTCCTCAAATCATGCTGAGTTAATAGCTATTCATGAAGCAAGTGAGAATGTGTTTGGCTAAGATCATTAACCAAGCATATTCGAGAGTCATGTGGTAGATCATCAGATCAAGGAACACCGACTACAATATATGAAGATAATGAAGCTTGCATTGCTCAACTGAAGGAAGGTTACATTAAAGGAGACAGAATAAAGCACATTTCACCAAAAAATTTCTTTACACATGATCTTCAAAAGAATGGTGAAATCAGTGTTCAACAAATTCGATCAAGTAACAATCTGACAGATCTGTTCACAAAGGCATTACCTTCTACAACTTTTAAGAAGTTGGTTTACGGTATTGGAATGCGCCGTCTCAGAGATCTTCAGTAATACTGCGAATAGGGGGAGTAAACATTGTACTCTTTTTCCCTTGACCAATAGTTTTTTCCCACTGAGTTTTACTTGGTAAGGTTTTTAATGAGGCAGTGCCCTATTCGCATGGATGGACATCCAAAGGGGAGTGTTATAAATAATTATCATTACGGTTAATTATCATTAATGGATGTCCACCATATTAAATGCATAGCTACCAAATTAAATGCATGTACACCAACAACTAAACATGTATTAAATATACACATGTTATGCTTAAAGATAAGTGTAATTAGGACCACTCATTTTGTAAGTCTACTACTATAAATAGGTTTATACCCCCACTAGTTTTTGGCCCGTGCGATGCACGGATTCATCTTAATATATAAATATTAATAAAAATACAATCTAATAATTACAATTAATGACATAAATGTGTTATATAAATTAAATATTATTATTTGATTTTCACATTTACTTTAAATAATATTTTTATAGATAAATATAATAATAAAATAAAAACTAATATATTATATATTATATTATATTTTTTATCAGTAAAAAAGGAGGAAGTGACACCTCAGTTCCATCGTTACTGTTTTATATTATATATAGATATGTAGAGAATTAGAGAGATTTTAGGGATTAATTTAAATTTTGTAGTACTCTTAGATATATAGGATAAAATAATCTTTTTATAGATAAATATACATAATAAAATTAAAATTAATATAATAAATTTTTTATCACTAAAAAGGGAGGAAGTGACACCTCAGTTCCATCGTTACTGTTTTATATTATATATAGATGTGTAGAGAATTAGAGAGATTTTAGGGATTAATTTAAATTCTGTAGAACTCTTAGATATAGTATGGATAAAATAATCTTTTTTTATAGATAAATATAATAATAGAATTAAAATTAATATATTATATTATATATTATATTTTTTATCAGTAAAAAATGAGGAAGTTACACCTCAGTTCTATCGTTACTGTTTTATATTATATATAGATGTGTAGAGAATTAGAGAGATTTTAGGGATTAATTTAAATTCTGTAGAACTCTTAGATATAGTACGGATACAATAATCTTTTTATAGATAAATATATATAATTAAATTAAATTTAATATATTAAATTTTTTATCACTAAAAAAGAAGGAAGTGACACCTCAGTTCCATCGTTACTGTTTTATATTATATCTAGATCACTAAAAAAGGAGGAAGTGACACCTCAGTTCCATCGTTACTGTTTTATATTATATAATAATATAGATGTGTAGAGAATTAGAGAGATTTTAGGGATTAATTTAAATTCTGTAGAACTCTTAGATATAGTACGGATACAATAATCTTTTTATAGATAAATATATATAATAAAATTAAATTTAATATATTAAATTTTTTATCACTAAAAAAGGAGGAAGTGACACCTCAGTTCCATCGTTACTGTTTTATATTATATATAGATGTGTAGAGAATTAGAGAGATTTTAGGAATTAATTTAAATTCTCTAGAACTCTTAGATATAGTACGAATAAAATAATCTTTTTATAGATAAATATATATAATAAAATTAAAATTAATATATTAAATTTTTTATCACTAAAAAAGGAGGAAGTAACACCCCAGTTCCATCGTTACTGTTTTATATTATATATAGATATAGATGTGTAGAGAATTAGAGAGATTTTAGGGATTAATTTAAATTCTGTAGAACTCTTAGATATAGTATGGATAAAATAATCTTTTTTATAGATAAATATAATAATAGAATTAAAATTAATATATTATATTATATATTATATTTTTTATCAGTAAAAAATGAGGAAGTTACACCTCAGTTCTATCGTTACTGTTTTATATTATATATAGAGTTGTAAGATACACCAAGATTAAGCTTTTATGTTATTATAATCTTTCTCTCAATCTAAGTTCTTCATTATATTATTATTAATCTCTATATATATTTACATATATTTATTAATCTATATATAAGTGTGGTTATAATCACATTATAATTTCGGTAATTTTATAACACAAAAAAAGTTTTTCTAACAATGACCTTTTTTTCTTCTTCTTTGTTTCTTGGCTTAATATCTACTCAGCTCCTCTAACTTGTTCATGTTTGTCATTTAATCTCCTATATTTATTTAGTGCCTAATCTTTCAATCCAAACTCAACAATTGTAATATATTTAGTGTTAATGGTAAGTACCCACGGATAGTGTCAACCCCAAACTTGTACTTATTTAATTTTGTAATTATCCATCGCATTATCTGTATATTTTTTACATCACATATCTGTCTCATTTAATTTACTGGTACCTGCGGTACCTTTATCCGTTAAGAATCAATACATAAAATAAAAGATATTACAAATTTAATAAAGTATAAATTTAATAAATCGTCCATAAATCAACAATCTAAATATTGAACAAATTGAACTTAATCAATAAAAATAAATTAGTTTAATGATATTACTCAATGGTTAAGAAACAAAATGTTGGAGTTTGAATCTCACATCTTACATCTAAAAAAAACAATAATATTTTTTTAAGGGTAAATTCCAAAAAAAAACCCTTGTGGTTTGTTAATACAAAAAAAAAAAGGACTGTGGTTTGCGCCGTTACCCGAAAAATGAAAAATGGCTTAACGGTGTTAAAGTGCTGACGTGGCACAAGGGTAAAATTGAAAATTCGATTTTTTTTCCCTCTCTCTCCCCTCTTCTTCTTCTCCTTCCTCCTCCTCCTTCCTTCTTCTCTCCTCTTCTTCCTTCTTCTCTCCTCTTCTCATTCTTCCTCATTCTTCTTTCTTCTTCTCCTTCCTCCTTCTTCTTCCTTCTTCTTCTCCTTCTTCTCTCTTCTTCTTCCTTCTTCTTCTTCTTCTTCTTCTTCTTCTTCTTCTTCCTTCTTCTCTCATCTTCTTCCTTCTTTTTCTTCTCTCCTCCTCCTTTTTTTTTCTTTTTTTTTAAGTTTCGAAATTTTCCAGATTTCTGGAAAATTTTCAGAAATCTGGAAATCGGAAATCAGAAATAAAAAAAAAGAATAGAAGAAAAAAAGAGGAAGAAGAAGGAGAAGGAGAGAAGAAGAAGAAGAAGAAGAAGAAGAAGGAAGAAGAAGGAGGAGAAGAGAGGAAAAAAAATAAAAATAAAAAAAAAATTCGAATTTCCAACCTTACCCCTTGCCACGTCAGCACTTTTAACACCGTTAAGCCATTTCCCGTTTTTCGGGTAACGGCGCAAACCACAGTCATTTTTTTGTATTAACAAACCACAAGAGTTTTTTTGGAAATCGGTCAAACCACAGGGTTTTTTTTTTGGAATTTACCCTTTTTTAATATATAAAAGAGTTCTGACGGGTAATGGGTACCCTGTGAGATATGCTCATACCCATCACGGCTAATGGGTTTGATCACATACTCATCCTATACCCTTTTATACAGAGTACATATAGTGTCGGATATCCACAGATACAGTACCTGTTGTCATCCATATACATACAAATCTCCTAATAATGTTGGTAACACCAACATATGCCAGGTCACTGCCATATAAGCAAAAATGAACTAAATGTATTACAATTTTTGAGTTTAAGAGTATGTTGTCTCTAAACGGTAAAGCAACAATGTGTGCAACTTCATATATACATTTCTTTACTACTATCATCTAGGGATGACAACGGATATTGTACCCGTGAGTACCCGACGCTATCTGACCATAATAAAACTATCCATACATTGTATAAAATGGTATGGGATGTATGAGATCAAATATTACATGTGACGGATATGAGAATACCCCTAGGGTACCCGCTATATATTTGACGAATAATGGGTAATATATAACTTATTACTTTGTTTATTTTATTCTCTTGAAGGTTGATAAAACCGACATAAAATGGAGGAAAAATGAAGATTATCAAAATGAAATATTTATTTTTAGTGTATTTTAATTTGTTGATAAGGAATTTTCACATGCACCTTAATGAGCAAGTGAATTTGATCATTCACCGTTAGATATAGGCTTATTAAATCTAAGCCTCGGGATACTTTGAATCTCCACTTTAGGATTCTAATAAGTCCAGATCTAACGGTGAATGAGCAAATTCTACATGTTCATTAAGGTACATGTGATCAAGACTGATTTATTGATAATTGGAGTGATTTAGAATTTTAGAATTTAGGATATTTGTTCAATTTTTAGATGGATGATTTATTAAATTTAGGGATAAGGTAGCAAAATAGGTCTATGGTTTTTGGGAAAGTATAAATTTAGGCTCCACGTACGAAATAGCACCAATATAGGTTTAACGTTTAAAAGAGGGTACCAATTTAGGCATCGATAACGGAATGAGACACGTCATTGATATTACTCTGTTAAGTTCTATCAATTGTACATGGAGGGAGAAATCAGAACTTAACGTAGTAATATCAATGACGTGTCCAATCCGTTATCGATGCCTAAATTGGTACCATTTTTTAAACGTTGGGCATATATTGGTGCTATTTTGTACGTTGAGCCTAAATTGATACTTTTCCAAAAACCATTATTTTGGTACTTTATCCCTTAAATTTATGCTTTGTTAAAGGTATCCACGAATTGAAACGGGTATAGAATGCAAAAAAGATACTTGTTAGGGTAATGGGACGAGTATTGGTAGTTAAAAAAATAAACAGGTAAGAGTTTAGAATTGCACTAGCCGTTGTTACCCTACCCATGTCATCATTATTTTATCGGTTTCCTTTCAGAGCATCTCCAATGCAAGGTGTTTGGAAGGGTGCTCGATGAAGTGGAGGGTGGTTGAAAGAGTGTATTGCTTTGGAGTAATAACGGTTGGTTAAATGATTATGGCAATGTTGCCAATTTTTGGCACCCCTTTGGCATAGTTACTTTTTTTTAATATAAAAAAAAAGATTTAGTTGCTTACTATTTGTGAAATTTTATAAAAATATTTATGATTAAAATAAATTCTATATAAAATAATGATTTGTGGGATCATAGTAGCAACTTTTAGAGTTGTTTAGTATTGAAGCTTTTTTAAAGAAATTGTCAAAAGGTGAATAAGAGAGAAGATAAAATAATATATTTTATAATAATGTGTTAAATTTTTGATAACTTTTAAGGGTACTTGCACTATAAATGCTTTTAGTCCTGTTAGCGATATTTTGCGAATATGCTAATTTCAACCTTGTCACGTGTGGTTAGGGTGTGGGCGTGCCAGAGAAATTATTTCTCAAAATATTAAAGACGATTAAGTTTATGGAATTGCGCGCCAAAACTTGAAATCTTAAACGAAGCGATTGGCGAGGGACGCAAGGATTGAAAAAGTCCCTCTTGGGTCTCTAGCGCCGTTATAGAAACTTTGCTAGATAAACTATTTTATTTAAGCTAATGCGGGTAAATTGAAGACGAGAATATAAAGGAATTTAAAGTGCGAAATTGACACAAGATTTGGTGAAAAATCGGTATTTTATTGATTGAATAAGCGTTTGAAACATGAAATTGGAAATGAATTACAATTGAAGTACTTCTATACTAAACATATAGCTAATTCAATTGAATTGGAAAAATAAATCAAATACGAGGAATTGAAATGCAATTAAAATAAAAATTGGAATTCAACAACAAACTCGGAGCCACAATAGCTATCTCGGATTGATGTTGAATTTTGGCGTCGGCGTGAGGTCCTTGGAGAGCTGTAATCGGTCGGGCCCGTACGGTATGTGCTTGGTGTAATGGCAAAACGTTGGTAGGCAAATGGGACAGATTTAGACCTTAACTTCGGGAGGTTCGTTTGGTTGCTTAAGAACGCGAAATTGGACGAGTAAATAGTGTAAATTGAACTTCAGAATGTCAGGAACAACTTCGTATAAGGGATCAAAGGCTAAAACAGACTTTAAATAGATGTAATTGAGGATTAAAAATGACTGGATGAATCTGGAAAAATCTGGGCAGAATAGCTAAAAGAATTTGGGCTGGAAAGATCAGCTTGTAACTATAGTTCTGGGTACGGAATTGGGAAATTAAACCCACTAGATTGAAATTCAGGACGTTAGGAACAACTTTGTCGAAGGGATCGAAGGCAAAACATAACGTTAAATGGACGGAATTTGGCTTTGAAAACGGTTGGACGAATCTGGAAAATTAATTTGAAAACAGAGCTTTGGCTAGGAATTGAGCAAATTAAAGGCTTTGAATGCTAACTTGAATTGGGAAACTTGAAAAGAAACTTGAATTAAGGCTAAAGGAAGCTTAAAAGAGGGATTGAAGCTAAGAAAAAATGAAGAACAAAAGGAAGAACTAGGAAGAACTTAAAGAACTTAGGAGCTAAGAACTTGAAACTAAGAACTAGAAAAGAGAGAGAGCAAAGGGACCTTTAGAGAGGGGTTTGTGTTTGTGTTGAGTGTGATTTTTAATGAAGGGGAGGGGGTCTATTTATAGTTTTTTAGAGTGACATTTTGGTAAATAGTCAGTGGTATTTTGGTAAATAGTCACTAACTAACTTAACTTCCTCCAACTACCAATGCCACATCATCCCACCACCTCAACTTCCATTAACTTCCATCGACCAATTCAAACTGCTGCCGAGAGAGAGTTGACGCCCCGCGTATGTCCGACTACGCCCTGCGTGTTGGCGGACACTAGGCCTAGTGCGTTTCATTGATGGTTTCCACGCGTGGCGTCTCTGGTGTCGCGTCCCGCATGAAGGAATACGCCCTGCGTATTGGTGGATACGCCCCGCGTATTCAAGCCTCTGATCTTGGAATGCTCTGCGAATGCGTCTTACGCACGGCGTATTGACAGATACGTCCCGCGTGAGAAATTACGCCCCGCGTAAGGTGAAGGACGCGCTGCGTGTTTGCGTTTTGACGTTGATTTCTCCGGACGCCTTGTTTACGCGCTGCGTATTGGTGGATACGCCCCGCGTGGTGCCGGATTTTCTCACGGGTTGAAGCTTAGCTTACACGTGTATTATTTCTAGAAAATATAAACTATATCCTAAAAACATAACCTAAGCATTTATATACATAAAAAATAATTATTTTATTTTTTGGGCCAACAATTGCCCCCCTCTTTTGTGCATAAATGAATTAGTAATAATAAAATTTATGTACAAAAGAAGTTTTATTAAATATTTTTCTTTTTAAAGATAATAGATAAAAGAATCCTGCAGGATTTTAGAATTTTGAATTCCTTGGAACTCTCTATCTTAAACCATCTACAACTCTTCTTTTTTCTTTTTCTTTTTTTGTTATCTTTGTTTCTGCCATTTTCTTTTTTCCAAGCTCAAGAACACTCAGAATCAAGCTCTCAGTTTCTCAAGCATGGGTATGTAATCTATTTTTTCTTCTTTCTTTCTTTTTTTGATTTTTTTTTTTTGCTTTTTTATGAGAAAATAGATTGAATTGGAATAAAAAACATAAGGATTTTAGAATTATTACATGGAGATGGAATTGTATTGCTGAAATTTGCATCTGTCTGTCACAGCTGCGACCTCATATTCTGACACTATTCGCGCTGATTCTCGCCTAGGCATAACCCTTGGCTTGCAGGAGGTAATTTTCGTAATTTCATGATCATGTATTTGAAGGTAGCATCCCTAGGCTTTGATTGCTTGTGTCTGCCTTTCGTTTTCAGGACAGTGTCTTTACAATTAGTCCTGTTGCTATGAATAGCTCGCCTTTGCCCCCTTATCCCATGAGTAGCGCTACCGAATTAGCCCTTCATAGAGAAACTTATCAATTCCTTGCAAATAAGAAAGGTCTGGTATTCCCTCGTTGCTACACTGGGTGGAACGATCTTGTGGATCGCTTAGAACTGAGGTATGCAAGTGTTTGGGATCAGGTTGGCATCAGGGATTTCGTCCGTTTGACTCGTCATGAAATTACTCCTTGTGTGAATGTGCTTGAAGGAGTTTTGAATTATTGGTCACCGTCATGCAACTCATTGATTCTCCCACTGGGTCCGATGTCTATCACTTTACGTGATGTGGTTGCTTTGACGGGGTTGCCTATCATTGGAGAGGAAGTCCCAAGTTGTGTAGATACCCATGCATTCCCTGGAGTGCAAGCCATCTTATCTAAAGAGGCTGGGACGTATGCCAAGATAATTAAGAAGAAATTGGATAAGGCGGAGTTGGATGATGAGGACCATGTGCATTTCCTGTGGATGATGCTTAGCAATTACATTTTTGAGCCGTTGGGTCTTAGGCCTACCGCTGAAATATTGATTATTGCTAAGGCTTTGGCTTCAGGCCATCGTTTAGCTCTTGGCACCATGTTGCTAGCTTCGACCTTTCACCGTCTGGCTCTTACGGTTGAGGGCAGACCATTTGTAAAACCTCGGGGTGGCTTGTGGTTGTTACAACTGTGGGTCTTCGTCTACTTCCCTTATTTGGCTACTGTTTCATCAGTGGGGGTTTCGGATCATCTTGGTGTAGACCTTTGCTACAGCTCTTCGAGTTTGGCTGTTGGTGTGGTCGTGAGATTTCTTCGTACTTTAGTGCCATCTCCTCACAATGAGCTGTTTCTCTTTTGGAATAAGAGTAATTCATGTCTACCATCCTGGGCGCTTTCTTACTTGTCTGCTGCCCCCCATGAAGGTACTGAGTGGTGGATGACGGTGTGTGCAACACGTCGGTTACACCATGGGGTGAACCGAACTAGAACCTCAAGGTCATCGAATCCTGGTCTGACTTTGTATGCACCTTGCCTTTAGGCACGTCAATTAGGATTTTTTCAAGCTATTCCAGACCACTCACATTTCCTACCTCTTCTCAGCGGCACGGAGCTAGTGACGAAGATATAGCCGCTGCGGTTCTGGACGCGGGATATGATCAGGGACCACTTTTGCTTGGGTCGGATCGACCTTCGTTTGATGCTTGGTGGGATACCGTTTTTCAGCAGTGCGTTCCACCCGTTGGTAAGCTCTTTTTTTTATTTTGTATGTATATTTTGTATACATATACACTTATTCATTTTGTTTTTGTTTTTTTTTTTTTTAGATTCGAGCGGTAGCTCGGGGAAGGATAACAATCTGACTCTTCTGGT
The DNA here is from genome assembly GCF_963576675.1 of Euphorbia lathyris. NCBI lineage: Eukaryota > Viridiplantae > Streptophyta > Magnoliopsida > Malpighiales > Euphorbiaceae > Euphorbia > Euphorbia lathyris. Next base: position 31,964,488 of record NC_088912.1, read on the forward strand.
CCCGAATGCTCTTGAGACAAATGAAACGAGCAAAGGCAAAGGAAAGGCAATCATGTTGGATGGGGAAGGGCCGGTACCTACCACAGCAGGCCCTTCGGTGAGACCAGGAGAGAGAATTGATTCTGACGAAGACCTGTACTTTGGTTTTGAGGATGGAGCGCTGGATCAACTGGATCAACTAGGGGCACGTTGGAACGTGACTTCTTCGATTAGAACCCTATCTCTTGATGATAGCTCAGCTGAGGCGGACATGACTCCATTGCAACTTCCAGCACGAACACATCTTCCTTCTGCCTCTTCTTTAAACTGATTGATTACTGCACCATTATCTCGGGTTTGTATGATTTGTGACTCCGTTATTTTATGAACTATGCGTGGGATTCTTGAGTCATATTGATTGCTTGAAATATCCTTTGTGAAAATGACAGGAATCAGCTCTAGTGCGTCCTCCATTGGTTCCTGTTGGCCTTAAAGCTGATAATCCTTTTGCCGGTTTGGATTTTTCATTTTTAAAAGGACCGCCTAACACCGTAGCTGACTCATCCCTGCCTATCGACGATTCTTTGAGTGATGCTCGTGCCAATCTCAGTAAGCTTGTCGCCTCTCCTCTTGACTCTTGGACTCCGACCCGTGTTGAAAGAGCTATGATTGATTTTGACCTCATGATGGGTGTGTGTGCTCATCCCTTCAAGACTGAGCCGTTAAAATCCCCCAAGAACCACGTATTATTTTGCTATCAGTCCTATGTTACTGAGAAAAATGTGGCAGCAGGTCTCGCAGCTCGAGTTAGATCGAATATGGCAGAGTTAGAGGCCTACAGCAAGAAGTTTAATGCTTTTGTTGATGTTGAAGAAGCGGATAGGCAACGGTTAGTCAAAATTGCAGCTGTAGAGGAGCGGCTTTCAGCATTGGAGAAGGAGGTGGCTGAGGCTCGAGCGTTTAAGGAGGATATGGTTAGAGCTAGCTCCGGGTTTAGGGCTTGTTTCCCATGGATGGAGGAAGAGCTGGGACGTGAGAAAGATCGATTGGCCAATCATTACGATGAAATGTTGGCATGGCACCGGCAGAGTGAGCAACACAAAGAGGCTGCCTCCAAACTTTGCGAATCTTGGGCAAAATACCCAAAGCCTGACTTTTGTTTGTTTCCGTGAGGCATGTTCATGGGTTGCCCGTACTTTCCATCTTTGTTTTGATTCTTTCATTCATTTGTGTAGAATGAATGGGCATTGTTTTGTGAGTTGATTGCCATTTGAACATTTGCTAAGTCCTCCATATATTCTTTTTTGGTTATGGCATATTTATTCTTTTATTGACGACCCTTTATAGTACTTGAAAAGACAATGTACGAATGACCAGAAAAATTGTAAATGCCCAGAAAAAGAGTGCTTACGCCCTGCGTGTACCTGGTCACGCCCCGCATATTCATGTTCCTGGCTCTGGTGTGTATAGTCGTTGATGACTATGCGTGGCGTCTTTGGTGTTACGCCCCGCGTAGTCGAGCCCCTGGAGTGTATCTTCTATGTATGTCTTCGTACACGTCCTGCGTGTTTGGCATACGCCCCGTGTATAGGAGTACACGCCCCGCGTATGCATGCTCCTAGATCTGTCTTTTATACATGATTGGTTTACACCGCGCGTGAAGTAAGCACGCCCCGCGTATTTGTGTTCCTGACCCTGAAGCGTCTTATTGATGCGTTTCACGCGTGGCGTCTTTGGTGTCACGCCTTGCGTAGGGAGGTATGCCCCGCGTACTTTCGAATACGCCCCGCGTATTGGTGCTTCTGAACTTGAAATGTTTTATCGGTGTATTTCACGCGTGGCATCTTTGGTGTCACGCCCCGCGTAGTCGAGCCTCTTCTACGTCTTGCGGGCTGGTTGCTACATCAATTACGTCCCACATACTTTGGAAATATTTCTTCAAGTATTTGCCGTTGATGTATCTCATGTGTGGTTCTCCGCCCAAGCTCTTTAACCAATACGCGTTCCCGGGAAGCACTTTATGGATTTGGAATGGTCCTTCCCAGTTGGGCGACCACTTTCCAAGCTCACGGTCTTTCGTCCCAATTGGTAGGATTAACTTCCACACTAGTTCGCCTTCTCTGAAGCTTTTCTTTTTGACTTTCCTGTTGTACACGTCTTCCACTTTCTTCTTTTGGATTATCATACAATCGAGCGCTTTCTGCCTTTCGTAGTCCAAATCTTCTAGTTCCATGGTCATGGCTTGTACGTAATTGTCTAGCTCCAAGTCATTCTGACGCATTACTCGTAATGAAGGCACGATGACTGCTAATGGTATTACTGCATCATGACCAAATGTTAGAAAAAATGGACTAACTCCGGTCGCTCGTGTCTTAGACGTTCGCATGGCCCACAGTGTTTCTGAGAGAACTTTGTGCCATTCTCTAGGATTGTCTTCTAGCATCTTTTCCAAGATTTGGATCAGGATCTTGTTGGACGCCTCAGCTTGACCATTCGCTTGTGCATAAAATAGGGTAGAGTGAATCAACTTAATCCCGTACTCTTCTACGAACTCGTTCATATCTTCACCTGTGAACATGGTCCCCTGATCCGTGGTGATGGATTCTGGGATTCCGAATCTATGAATCAAGTTCTCTTTGATGAACCGTATCACTTGTGTTTGGCCGACTTGTTTCATTGGTGCTGCTTCCACCCATTTGGAAAAGTAATCTGTGGCAACTATGATGAAACAATGACCTTTTGATGAAGCTGGGAATATTTTCCCTATTAGATCAATTGCCCACCCTCTAAATGGCCACGGCTTCACTACTGAGTGTAATTCTTCTGACGGGACTCGTTGGATTTGGCCATACAATTGACACTTCTTGCAACCCTTCGCATATGTGATGCAATCGCGTAGGATCGTTGGCCAGAAGTATCCATGGCGATTGATAAGCCATCGCATTCTTCTTCCGGATTGGTGAGCTCCGCATATGCCTTCATGGACTTGCTTCATGACTTCCATTGCTTTTGGGAAGCCGAGACATTTGAGTAGCATTCCGTCGTAGCTCTTGCGGTATAAATCACATGCCATCAACATGTAATTTCGAGATTGAATGCTCAATGAATATTTTACTTTTTTGGATGGGTCGTTGAGGTAGTCGGTAAAGGGTTTCCTCCAATCCTGAGCTAAGTTGATGTCGATGTCGAACGATTCAAACTGGACACCTCTGTCTGCCACGGATGGATGACCTTGTCTTCTAATGATGACGACCTTGTACGCTGTTTCTTTGGAGATCTTCATTCCAGAAGTGATTTGGGCTAACTCGTCGGCTTCCCAATTGTCATTTCTTGGAATATGCTCCAAACTAACCTCATCAAACATTTCCAGAAGTTGAATTGCAAACGCGAAATAAGGTAGCAAGGATAAACTTGAGCATTTATATTCTCCTGTTAGGTGCCGTATGACCAACTGTGAATCGCCGAAAATTTTGACCTCTTTCGCTCCTAGGTCTCTCAAGATTTCTAAGCCGATGATTAGAGCTTCATACTCAGCCTGGTTGTTCGTGCACTCAAAATCCAAGTTTACCGCTAATATTGTCTTAGTTCCGGATGGGGCTGTGATGATTACTCCTGCTCCGTTGGAACTGTCTGTGCTTGAACCATCGAACTTCAACTGCCACGGTTCTTTGTGCGTGAGATAAATTGGAAGTTCAGTTTCCTCAGGATATTGAAAGTTGGTTGGGTGGTCGGCCACAAAATCTGCAATTGCTTTCCCTTTTATCGAGGATTGCGGGAGGTATACCAAAGTGAACTCGACCAATGCTAGTGACCATTTTCCTATTCTTCCTGAGAGGATATGCTGGTTTAGCATGTATTTGATCAAGTCGGTGCTAGCGATCACATAAACTCTCGCTTTGAGCAAGTAATGCCTCAACTTTATGCAAGCGAAGTAAAGGGCCAAGCATGTCTTCTCGACTGGGCTGTATCTTGTCTCCGTCGATAGCAAGGTTCGACTTAGATAGTAGATGGCTTGTTCATGACGGTTTGCATTGTCTTGGGCGAGCAAGCATCCAATTGACTCGTCGGTTGCTGATATATAGAGTTTGAGTGGAGTATCCTCCCTTGGTGGCATCAACACAGGTGGATTACTCAAGTAGGTTTTGATCTCTTCGAATGCCGTTTGATGCTTGTCGTCCCACTTGAAGCTTTCTTCGTCTTTGAGTCTTAACAGATCTGAGAATGCTCTGGACTTTCCAGCCAAGTTTGATATGAATCATCTCAAGTAGTTTACTTGGCCCAAGAACCGTTGCAACTCCTTCTTGTTCTTCGGAGTATGAGCTTCTTTGATTGCTTTCGCCTTATTGTCGTCAATCTCGATCCCTCTTTGATGGACCAAAAATCCGAGGAAGTTTCCTGCTTTGACCCCGAAGGCGCACTTTAGAGGATTGAGTTTCAAATTGTATTTACGCATCCGCTCGAAACTCTTCCTCAAATGGCCGACGTGTTCTGCCTCTCGCTTGGATTTGATAACGATGTCGTCCACGTATACCTCCATAGAGGTGCTGAGTAAATCGTGAAAGATGGCATTCATTGCTCTTTGGTATGTGGCACCGGCATTCTTTAAACCGAATGGCATGACGACCCATTCAAATGTGCCGATTGACCCTGGGCATCGAAACGCAGTTTTTGCAATGTCTTCTTCGGCGATGGGAATTTGGTTATACCCCGCATAGCAATCGCAAAGAGATATTAATTCATTTTTGGACACAGCGTCTACTAGCATATCGGCGATAGGCATCACATAGATGTCTTTTGGCGTAGCTAGATTTAGATCGCGGAAATCTACGCATACGCGTAATTTACCGTTCTTTTTTACTACGGGCACGACATTCGATAGCCACACCGCGTATTTTGCCGGTCTAATGAACTTGGCTTTGAACAGCTTTTCTATTTCTTCCTTCACCTTACCTTCAACCTCTTTTCTCATCCTTCTTGTTGGTTTCTTGAAGGGTTTGAACTCCGGTTTGATTGGCAACCTATGTTCCACCACGTCTTTACTTAATCCTGGCATTTCGTCGTAATTCCAAGCGAAACAGTCTTTGAACTCTCGTAGAAAAACGATGATAGCTTCTTTTAACGTTGGGCGTAGCAGGCTGCTGATAAATGTAACCTGCGGTTCCTCTTCTGTCCCTAGGTTCACTTCGTCCAAAGGATCGACTGCCATGGAACCTTCATCTTCTAACTTCGGGTTCGCCCTTTTCAGATCTTGTAACTGGATTTCTTCTCCCTGAGGATCTAGTTCTGCTACTCCTTCGAGTGCTTCGATTTCTGAGACCCTCATGTTGTTCTCCTGGTATAGTTTCTCCGCTAGTTGTTGTGCATTCAGTTTTGATATAGCGGCTGAAGCCACAGCTTCTTTTCCGGATGTTGTCTTGATCATGGAATTTCTTCAATTATTGGTTCATCACGGACTGGCCTTCGGCGGGGCACGATTGCCGTTGGCCTTATGATGTTCTTGATTTCTTCGCCACATGATTGCTCTTTGTACTTGGATCTCACTCGGATTGGGCCTATAGATTCCTCGTATAGTCTCGCCTCGACCACATCTGAGTAGGTTTCGAATGGCTTCTCGTTTGCCCGGATGACTTCCACCTCGTCTCCCTTCCAAAATAGAAGAAGTTGGTGCAAAGACGACGGGATGCATGAGTTGGAGTGAATCCAATCTCTCCCTAACAGTGCCTGATAACTCGCGGTTGAATTTACCACGAAGAAAGCGGCCATGGCGGTATAAGAGCCAACGGTGAGTTCCAATGGTAGGACGCCGTATGTCTTTGCAATTTCTCCCGTGAAGGCCGAAACTGACACCTCTAATGAGATTATGTCTTCCTCTGATTTCCCTAAGGCTAGGACCATCTTCATTGGCATGATGTTAACAGCTGATCCATTGTCGATGAGCACCCTGGAAATTGGTTTGCCATCCATATGAGCCTTGATGTATAGAGGTTTGATATGGTGAGTCATCCTCGGAGTGGGTTTGTCAAAGTAAACCCTCTTCATGCCCACTTCACCTGATTCTTTTGGTGTACTGTCTTCTTGTTCCTTGTACTTAGGCTTGGGGATTTCCTTCTTAATGCCGTCGCTTCTAAAGTCTGAAGGTAAGATTAAAGAGGTAGCTGCACAATCTATCCGTATGATGAAATCTCCAACCCGGATCTGGAGGTTCTTCTCTTGGTTTTTTCCTCCTCTTTTTGCATCGTTGGAGTTGACGCTGGATGACTCCTTTTGACTATTTCTCTTTTCTGCCTCTCTCTTCCTTAATCTTCTCTTTGCATTCCTGGAGAGAGGCCTTGGGAATTTCTTGTGGCAATTTAATTGCCATTGATTGAGGGGTGACGTGCTCGCAGGTGTCACGAAACGTGGCCGTTGTTGTTGCACGTCTCTTTTCTTCGCGTTTTGTGACTGCTTTGAGCTGTTCTCCGACTTAGATGGCATCGCTTTTGGTATCCATACTTGTCGGGTTTTCACGTCGCCCTGTTGCTTTCCTTTGCCCCCCCACACTAGTGAAGTGGCATTGACCATGTTGGCTACTGGGAATGGGTCCTCGTCGATCAGCATGCTTTCTTTCTTTTCCGAGAATTGGAGTATCCCGCGGTTAATCCTATCCTGCACGGCATTTCTAAAACCAAAACATGCTTGAGTGTTGTGGCTCCAGTTGTCACGATACTTATAGTAGTCTCGTCCGCGTATTTCCTCTTTGGATGGGATCACATGTCTAGGAGGCAGCGTGATGAATTGTTCCTTTAGCAGGTAGTCGAAGATCTCTTCTGTCTTCGAGACGTCAAACGTATATTGGGTGGTTGGGATCCTCTTGACCACCTCCGGTGCTTTGGGATTCTTTAACAACATAGGACACGTTCGAGACCCGGTGTTTGTTAAGTCGGCAATGGCTACCTCATGCGTTTGTACCTCCCCTTGGTAGCTTCCCACAGAGTTCTTCTTGCGTCGATGATCTTCCCTCATCAACTCCTCGTACTCGGAAACCTTGGCCACCAACTCGTAGTAATCGCGGAAATCTATCCCCTGAAACTTCTTCCGGTTTTCGAATTCCAACCCACGTTGGGCAATCTTCACGAACTCGACCTCGGGGATGTTGATTCGACAACGATGTCGCATCTTTTTGAATCGGTTGATAAAATTTTCAACCGGTTCTCCATGCCGCTGTGTCATTCGGGACAGCTCCGCAACACAGACCTCGGGCTCTGTCCGATAAAACTGGTTGTGGAACAGTCTTTCCATTTGCTGCCACCCAAGAATGGATCCGGATGGTAAGGTGGTGTACCAAGAGAAAGCTGGTCCCGTTAGTGAACCTGGGAATAACCGCAAGCGTAACATGTCGAAGTTCGTGTCCATGCTTAAACCACTGCACTGAAAGGTGAAGCGTGCCACATGCTCTATGGTGGATTGCCCTTCTTCCCCTGAAAATAAAGTGAAATCAGGCACTCTAAAATTGTGGGGAAATGGGTATAACTGATCATAGTGTCGTGGATAGGGTTTCTGGAATTCGGGTCGGTGTACTTCCCTCACGGCTGGCCCATAGATCTCTTGGACGATGTTTCTTATGCGTTGGGCCTCTCCCAAGTTGTTGGCGGTGGTGGGCTCCATGCGTGTATTCGTCGTCCGTTGTGGGTGAAAGTTGGCTTGTCTCACATTGCCCCCCACATTACGAGCATAGCTTTCCTCGTAATGTTCGGCATGGTTGTTAGGTCCTGTATGAGACCTAAATTGTTGTTGAGGTGGCGGGACTTGAGTAGGTTCTGGGCTGATCCTGTCACCGCGCTCATTGAACCTGAGATTCTCTTCTCGAGCTGGTGGCGGGGTATACCTTTCCCCAGCTCCTGATGTCAGTGTTTTCTTCCCGCAATCTCCCGGTCCTTGAGATGTCGACCTTTGTGTGAACAACTCGGCGCACTTTTCCGGGATTTTACTAATCTCTCCGGTTAAATCAACGATCCTTTCCTCGAGAGCCGATCCCTTATTGGAATTGTTTGCCACCTCGTTGTTGGCTTGCATTGCCTTGCATATGTCCTCATGACTTTCCTTCATGGATTGTGAAAATCCGCGTAGGAATTGGTCGATTTGGTTTTCTAGTTTCGTAAAAAAGGGTGTTAGGTCGAATGAGGGTGACCTTGAGGTGGTTGTTGGTTTGCACCTCCGCTATTGTTCGCGGTTTCCACCGCACAACCCTCAGGCATGGCGGGTTTGTTGCTCTGGTCCCGGTTCTGATTTTGACTCTCTTCGGAGTCCGATGGGATGGGATCTTTCCCCGTGTTCTTCCTAGGAGGCATTCTTCATGAATACTTATAGGAAAAAATGATGAAATCAAATTAGTAATCTAATATTGAACAAAGAAAGAACAAGAAAATAATTAAATAGTTATTAATGGGATAAAAGCAAAGCATGAAAAATAAGCGATAAAAAAAATGAGCGTGAAGAATATATACGTGGTATGAAAAACAAGTCTTAAAAAAAAATTTTGGCAGAAGCCTAAAACATTGGTCCCACTGGGCGTGCCAAAAATTGTTAGCGTTAGCTAATAAATTTTGGTAAGGTAAAGTGGGGCGAGAAAAAAAAATGAGCCGTGTTTATATAAAAAGGGTATTGAAATTTTTGGCAAAGCTTAAATAAAGGTCCCACTGGGCGTGCCAAAAATTGTTAGCTTTAGCTAATAAATTTTGGTAAGTGAAGTGGGGCGAAAAAACAAGTGAAAAACAGAGTGTTGTGAAAAATTTGGACGTGTTAGAAAAAAAGGTGTTGGAATTTTTGGCAAGAGCCTAAAACAAAGGTCCCACTGGGCGTGCCAAAAATTGTTAGCGATATTTTGCGAATATGCTAATTTCAACCTTGTCACGTGTGGTTAGGGTGCGGGCGTGCCAGAGAAATTATTTCTCAAAATATTAAAGACGATTAAGTTTATGGAATTGCGCGCCAAAACTTAAAATCTTAAACGAAGCGATTGGCGAAGGACGCAAGGATTGAAAAAGTCCCTCTTGGGTCTCTAGCGCCGTTATAGAAACTTTGCTAGATAAACTATTTTATTTAAGCTAATGCGGGTAAATTGAAGACGAGAAGATAAAGAAATTTAAAGTGCGAAATTGACACAAGATTTGGTGAAAATTCGGTATTTTATTGATTGAATAAGCGTTTGAAACATGAAATTGGAAATGAATTACAATTGAAGTACTTCTATACTAAACATATAGCTAATTCAATTGAATTGGAAAAATAAATCAAATACGAGGAATTGAAATGCAATTAAAATAAAAATTGGAATTCAACAACAAACTCGGAGCCACAATAGCTATCTCGGATTGATGTTGAATTTTGGCGTCGGCGTGAGGTCCTTGGAGAGCTGTAATCGGTCGGGCCCGTACGGTATGTGCTTGGTGTAATGGCAAAACGTTGGTAGGCAAATGGGGCAGATTTAGACCTTAACTTCGGGAGGTTCGTTTGGGTGCTTAAGAACGCGAAATTGGACGAGTAAATAGTGTAAATTGAACTTCAGAATGTCAGGAACAACTTCGTATAAGGGATCAAAGGCTAAAACAGAATTTAAATAGACGTAATTGAGGATTAAAAATGACTGGATGAATTTGGAAAAATTTGGGCAGAATAGCTAAAAGAATTTGGGCTGGAAAGATCAGCTTGTAACTATAGTTTCTGGGTACGGAATTGGGAAATTAAACCCACTAGATTGAAATTCATGACGTTAGGAACAACTTTGTCGAAGGGATCGAAGGCAAAAAATAACGTTAAATGGACGGAATTTGGCTTTGAAAACGGTTGGACGAATCTGGAAAATTAATTTGAAAACAGAGCTTTGGCTAGGAATTGAGCAAATTAAAGGCTTGGAATGCTAACTTGAATTGGGAAACTTGAAAAGAAACTTGAATTAAGGCTAAAGGAAGCTTAAAAGAGGGATTGAAGCTAAGAAAAAATGAAGAACAAAAGGAAGAACTAGGAAGAACTTAAAGAACTTAGGAGCTAAGAACTTGAAACTAAGAACTAGAAAAGAGAGAGCAAAGGGACCTTTAGAGAGGGGTTTGTGTTTGTGTTGAGTGTGATTTTTAATGAAGGGGAAGGGGTCTATTTATAGTTTTTTAGAGTGGCATTTTGGTAAATAGTCAGTGGTATTTTGGTAAATAGTCACTAACTAACTTAACTAATTCCTTAACTTCCTCCAACTACCAATGCCACATCATCCCACTACCTCAACTTCCATTAACTTCCATTGACCAATTCCAACTGCTGCCGAGAGAGAGTTGACGCCCCGCGTATGTCCGACTACGCCCTGCGTGTTGGCGGACACTAGGCCTAGTGCGTTTCATTGATGGTTTCCACGCGTGGCGTCTCTGGTGTCGCGTTCCGCGTGAAGGAATACGCCCTGCGTATTAGTGGATACGCCCCGCGTATTCAAGCCTCTGATCTTGGAATGCTCTGCGAATGCGTCTTACGCACGGCGTATTGACAGATACGTCCCGCGTGAGAAATTATGCCCCGTGTAAGGTGAAGGACGCGCTGCGTGTTTGCGTTTTGACGTTGATTTCTCCGGACGCCTTGTTTACGCGCTGCGTATTGGTGGATACGCCCCGCGTGGTGCCGGATTTTCTCACGGGTTGAAGCTTAGCTTACACGTGTATTATTTCTAGAAAATATAAACTATATCCTAAAAACATAACCTAAGCATTTATATACATAAAAAATAATTATTTTATTTTTTGGGCCAACAAGTCCCATGTAATGTTTTTCTTTCCCCAAGTCCAACTTAAAATCTTGATTATTTTTATTTTATTGGGTTAAACTATCTAACTTTTTATTTCAAATATATTACTTTTTTTAATTAATTTTTAATTAGATAATTAGTATTGGTGATGACTAAAGTTTGGGTAATTATTTCAAAAGGTTATAGAAATTTAATTTGTCTCAATAAAATCGTTTAAGTTTCCTTTTGTCCCAATAAAATTATTTTGAACGTTTTTGAGTCATCTAGTCATCTATTTGCTGAAATAACTGACATGCTCAACGTCACGTCAGCGTCACCTAACATATTAAAAAAATATAACTACACATTGTAATTGATAATTGAGATCTTCTTATCAAAATAAAAATAACAATAATGATAAATGAAAAATTGAGGAAGAATGTACTGCTATGGTTTTGAACTTAAAATTGGTGGTTTGAAATTTACATACATTTTATTATATTCTGGGAATTGTTTCAATGTAGAAATTAATTTTAGTTGAAGTTTTGTGTTTCTTTTAATTCTATAAATAACATCCTAGAGAATTACATATTGAGGAAAATAGAAAATCACTGAAAATAAAAGATTGTTATATTGTGAGAGAGAAAAAATACAATGTCATAAAGAAAAATATAACTTCTTGAGTGTTAAATCTTAATATAAAATATATGATTAAACTTTAACTATCAATTTGAGTTTTTAATTCAATTCATTTTATGATATGGTATCAGAATCTTTTGGACTAAAAGATCGAGGGTTCGAATCTTATACTGGAATATTGCTTCAATAAAGTAGATATAAATTAACTAAATATTTGTCACTAAAAACACTTTTTCAAATTAGCTATTATATTTTATATTATAATAGATATATAACAGGTTTTTTAACCAATTTATAATAGATTTCAAGCCAACATGGTTTTTTTTTTTGAATCAAAGAATGTTTTATTAAGAATAATCAAGAGAAAGAATATCGGTTAGGAACGGAGGTGGGCATTCCCACACTCCACACACAGACTTAGAAACTACAGCCCTTGCTAACATGTGAGCTGCAGAATTCGCTGAGCGTTTGACAAAAATAATTGAGACATTAACTAGATCTCGCAAAAGAAAAGAACAATCTGAAATAACATCACATAAATAGGATAATTGAAAGGTAGGCTTGTTTATCGCTTGAACCACAGATAGACAGTTTGATCTGATCTCCACATTTCTGTAATTTTCCTGTTTCAGCCAAGAGAGAGCCTCCCTAACCGCCATTGCTTCAGCCAGGATTGGTTCGTATAGCCCATCAAAAGCCGCATGTTTTGCAAAAGTGCAGCGTCCTGCCGAGTCACGTAACAAGAAGCCGTATGAGCAATAACCATCTTCGGAGAAGACCCCTGCATCTACTTCGCAGGCCAGAAAGTTCATATCTGGGCGCTACCATCTGGTTTGAACGCTCGAATTGTCATGAGCTTGTCTCGGACTGCAGTTTTATGCATCCGACCAACTCCCGAAGTCAATTTTGGCCTATTCCGACACACGGATTCCTCCATCGAACCTAGACTCCCATATAGCTTTGTTTTGGTTCCTCCAAAGTGCCCAAAGAACACTAATAAACTCAGGAAGCTGTGAGGTTCCCGTCCCCGCCAACTCTTGTAACAACCAATCCATGACATTTGCTACCTGATACATCCTATCATCGCCAAAAAAATTCCTCCACGTTGATGTTGCCACTGTGCATCTAAGAAACGCATGAGTCTCATCTTCGTCTGGGTTCCTGCATATAGGACAGAAATTCGCTAAGGTGTTGTGACGCCTTGCTAGATTTGACATTGTCGGCAAACAGCAGGACAACAATCTCCATAGGAAATTTTTAAGCTTCGGGGCTAGTTTTAAATTCCACACAGCTTTCCAATTGATCATGTTTTGTTCATTCAACCCTGCCTCCTCGCGGATGTAAACCCGATAACCACTCCGTACTGAATACATACCATTCCTTTCCAAACTCCAGAACCAGCCATCTTCCCTGTTCAGGTTCCTACGCGAAATTGAGAGGATTAGCTGCTGGTCTCTCGGTGTAAAGCTGCTCGTAATCACCTCTGTGTTCCAACTCCCATCACTTTGTAATAGTGACCTAACAGAGTCATCTCCAATAGTCATTCTAGACGAGCTCTCCGGGAAGGGCGAATCCACACTAGGCAGCCAGGGGTCGGTCCACAAGTGGTATTTACGCCGTTTCCAATCTTCTTTCGCGGACCTAGGACCAAAGTTTCTCGGCCCTTCACAATAATACGCCACGTGTAAGACGGGTTATTACCAACTTCAACCGAAAGAAATTGGGAGGAAGGGAAGTATTTGGCCTTTAGAACCCGAGCAACTAGTGAGTCCGGAAATTGGACCAGCCGCCACCCTTGTTTTGCTAGAAGAGCCAAATTGAAGCCCCTGATGTCCCGGAATCCCATTCCGCCCTGAGCTTTAGCGGTACACAATTGACTCCATCTGATCTAGAATATGCCTCAGCCGTTACTATTAGCGTTTTTCCACCAAAAATGACTAAGTAAACTATTGACATCCTTACAGAACTGGTCTGACATTAGGAATATACTCATTATGAAAGTGGGAATTGATTGTAGGACCGCTTTGATCAGTATTTCCTTCCCTGCACAGGATAGGAACTTTTCCTTCCAGTTTGTGATTCTCAGGCGGATTCTGTCTTTTAGATAGCCGAAAGTTTGTGTTCTGCTCCTGCCCACCTCAACTGGAGCCCCGAGGTAGAGCCCATGGCTATTCACTTCTTTAACCCCTAACACGCCGATTACCTGATTGCGGTCTGCACTAGATGTGTTTTTGCTGAACAACACTGCCGATTTCTGGAAATTCACCTGCTGTCCAGATGCAAGCTCGTAGGCTCTCAAGCACTCTTGAATCTTCAACGCTTCTCTACTATTAGCCCTGAAAAATAGTAAGCAGTCGTCAGCGAAGAAAAGGTGTGAGACGCACGGTGCCGTGCGCGCCACTTTACAGCCATGGATGCTTCCCGCCCTCTCTTTTTCAGATAATAGGATAGATAGCCCCTCAGCACAGATGATAAATAAGAACGGGGATAGCGGGTCTCCCTGACGTAAACCTCTCGTGGGGGTAATAGGCCCTAGCTCCTTACCTCCGTGTGTAATTGTATATTTAACTGACACCACACCCATCATCAGCCACTCCACTCAATTACTCAGAAAACCAAATGATAGGATCATTGCACGCAAAAAATCCCATTCGACTCGATCGTAAGCCTTGCTCATATCGAGTTTCAGCGCTGACAGGCCGTGTTTCCCGTGTCTTAAGCTTTTCAATTTGTGAATGGCTTCATAGGCAATAATAATATTATATGTGATAAGTCTGCCTGGGAGGAATGCGCTCTGGCTGTCCGAAATAACTAACGGAAGGACCCATTTAAGCCGACCGGTAAGCATCTTAGAGACAATTTTAAAGAGCACGTTGCACAATGAGATAGGTCGTAAATCAGTAACTGCTTCCACCTCTTTTTTCTTTGGGATAAGCACAATCAAGGTATCATTCAGATTGGGAGGAATGCTAGAGGACTTGAGCATATCAAGACAAGCGATCGTCACATCTGAACCAACGATGGCCCAGAAATGCTGAAAAAAGAACGGGTTAAATCCGTCAGGCCCGGGGCTTTTATCCGGGTGCATGGAGAAGCATGCTGATTTGACCTCTTCTCCATCAAACGGTTGCATGAGCAAAGCTTTGTCCTCTTCTGATAGTCTGGCTGAGACTTTTGACACATTATCAACCCCCTGGCTGCCTGATCTAGAAAAGATATCTCGAAAATAGTCTGTCAGGACTTCCTCAAGTCCACTACCCCATGTCCGCCACACCCCGTGCAAGTCTTTTAGGGCCGTGATAGTATTGTTGCGTCTCCTAGAGGACGCGTGAGCGTGGAAATATTTGGAATTGGAATCCCCGTCCCGCAACCATAGAAGTTTCACCCTTTGACCCCAGAAGTCTGCCTGTTGTTTAAAGATTTTGTTATACCTGTCAGAAAGTTGCCGAAATAAGGCCACACTGTATGCGTCGGTACCTCCTCTGATCTTATCCAAATCTCGTCGTAAACCATTTAGGCTTCTGCTAAAATTGGAGTCCAGGTCCGCGCTCCATCTGCCCAGCGCCTCAGAACAGCTAGTAAAACGCTCAGAAATGCCTCCTGAACCTGAATCTCCCCATGCTTGTTGGACAACTGACCCGCACCCCTCTTCCGATTGCCAAAATTTTTCAAATCTGAACCTCTTTATCACTGGACTGCGGATCCAAGCTTTCGTTTCAAGAAGAATTGCGGAGTGATTAGAGCCGATAGTGACTATATTTTGAAGAACAACTGAATGAAATAATGATTTCCATTCAGAATTAACTAAAGCCCTGTCAAGTCTTTCTTCGATCCATCCGACCTGCCCTCGCCTGGCTTCCCAAGTAAATTTATGGCCTTTCATTGCTATGCTGGAGAGATCACAATCTTCAGTAGCTAACTGAAATCCCTCCATAAGCCAATTAGGTTGACGAAGACCACCTCTCTTTTCCGAATGACACAGAATATCGTTGAAGTCCCCGATGCAGCACCAGGGTTCGTTTTCTTGCCCCCTCAGAGACCTAAGTAAATCCCATGGTTCCCTTCGCTTATGATGATCAGGGAAACCGTAAAAGCCTGTTAACCTCCATTGGGGTAAGGGGAGAACTGAGACAACTGAATCAATGTGATTTGGAGAAGATGACCGGATTGTCACTACTGCTGGACTCCTCCACATGAGAGCCAGTCCGCCCCCGTGCCCTTGCCGTTCCACAACTGCAAAACCTTCAAAACCTAGTTTCTTTCCAATTTCCACCACTTTCTCTTCCTTGGCCATTGTTTCAATTAGAAATAAAAATAATGGCCTGTAGGCCCGCACCAGGTCCCGAAGGACCCCCACTGTCCGGGGATTGGCCAAGCCCCGGCAGTTCCAACTTAAAGTACTCATTGGCCCTGGCGGGCCTGGAAACCAGGTCCCGCTTCTCCTCCAAGTTTAGACTGTCCGGTACAGTTTTTGTCTACTTCCATCTCGTTATCTTTTGTTCGCTATCTTTTTGGATCCAAAATAAGAACATCCTCCCCTGTCTCTTTTAATGCAGGTTTGTCTAACTGTGGCTGTCTGTTCTCTACCATTTGTAAATTATCCCCATCCTCTTGGAGCCCTGTCTCTATCGGATCCCTGAGCCATTCCCTGCCAATCTAAATCCCGACCCTTCGATTAACAGCTCACAGACTGCTGTCATACAATCTCTTTGTAGACTGTTCTTCTGGATTGTCGAATAGTAGTTCGCAGAATTTGTCGGCATGACTCAGGATACCACAATAAAAGCAAAATTGGGGCAATATTTCATAACGAAACGCCACCCAAATCCAATCTCCTCCGCTGCGTTTTAGCTTTTGACCTTTGCGGAGAGAGTTGCGAACATTGATAGTTTCCTTGATTCTCAAGTAACTTCGGCGAGGGCCTGTGAAGTTCTTCGGATCAATTTCGATAAAATTCCCAATTTGGTTGCCGATGGCTTGGCAAATAGCCTCAGTCTGAAAACCTATAGGTAAATCTGTAACCTGAACCCATATGATAATGTCGTGAAGGTCAACCATTGCTAGCTGTTCCCAAGCATGTAGTTGTCTGACGATTAGAGGGTTTTGATTAAATGTCCACGGGCCGTCGTTCAAGACACGAGCCATGTCCAGTTCATGGTAGAACTGGAAGAGATACATCCCTTCCACTTCTGTTTCTGTGATTGTTACTCCCTTGACTGGTCGCCAGATAGCCGCCAAGGTGTTTTTCATGGGCTCAAAGTGGGTGGATTTAACTGTGAGGAATCGTCCAATTACAAAGAGAAATTTTAGCTCAGGCGGCAGTAGCGCGTCCGTACCTATAATCAAGCCATCGACATCATCGTCTGTTAGGCTTAGTTTGCCTTAGGCTGTAGCCAGACCTTTTCCTTTGTTCATCACGAGGGATGGGGGGAGGCGATGGCGGCTGGCCGGAAAAGGAAGGAATATAAGAGTTAGGTTAGGGTAAAACTGTTCAGAAGAACATACGGGAGCACTCCATAGAGGAGAGACTAATAGTCAACATGGTTTGAACAGGTTAGAAATGGAATAGATAATCCTAGCGTATTTCTGTTTCCTATGAAAAAACTTTTAGCTTATTTTTACATTTGGTTGATTTTTTTTTAATAAAATAAGTATTGTGAAATTTGGATTGGAGTTGGTAGAATAAGGATTCTTTAATTTAATCTAAAAATATTATTCGATAACCAATATTTTCTTCAATTAAAAAATTTATCACTCATACTTATTGACTATTTGTTTCATTTTTCATTTGAAAAATACAAAAAGCAATAAAAACATGAAAAGAGGTAAAAACGAATAAAACGTGAAAACGGTGAAAATACGAAAAACGAAAACAGTGAATATGTGAAAAACGAAAAAAACATGAAAACAGTGAAAATTCAGAAAACGAAAAAAAAAACGTGAAAAACACAAAAAAAAAAAATAGTAAAAATGAGAAACTTTAATTTTAAAGCTTTTCATATTTCCATATTCGTTTTGCACACCAAAATTTTTGGAAACTTGTACAAAACATTTAGAATCATGTTTTTGTAATTTAAAAAAAATTGAGAACTTGTTTTTAGCATGTCTACATAGATAATGCCTTGAAAAGATCAAAATGTAATAGAATTTGTAATGTTTATTGTTTAATTAAGGTTAAGTTTGTTTCAATTGTTATTTTTACTTGAATCAGTCAATGATTTTGTAAACATTTACCTGAATTACTATTGTTTCATGTTTAAATGGTTTGGTTTTACATTTTGATTTGTGTAATATGTTTGTTTCTAGTTCTTGCTACAAATTGCATTAGTTGAAAATTTAATTTATCTCATTCAAAACTTATAAAATGTAGTTTTCTTATTTCCGTTTTGATCGTTTTTCATATTTTTATTGATTTTACCTTTTTACATTTTTTTCGTTTTTTGTTTTACACATTTTTAGCATTTTTTCTTAAATAAAATATATTGAATATTTAAGAAATTGATGGTAATAATTAAAAGGCAAAAAGCCCGTGAACTTTATTTGTTTTAAGGATAAAGCCTCTAATCAATTATTTTTTTACATTGAGTCATTGATCATTGATTTTGTTATAGATCCGGTCCTTATTTAATTTTTTCATCGAGTTTGGACGACGAGAGCCTTTGAAGGATTCAGCATATTGACGTACACATTTTCAATAGCTTTCTCGACTAGGTGAGAGAAAGTAAAAAATAAAAATATAGAAATTGATTTCCACTAGGTTCTTTTAAGCTGGAAATCGAGCTTGGAAGAACCTGCTAGAAATGAATTTTAGTATTAGGGGAGAAGATCGATTTGGTGATTCTAATGTTGGAAATTATGAAATAAGAGAGGAGAAGATAGAGTTTGGAAGAACCTATTGGAAATTAATTTCTGTAATTTATTTTTGCTTTTTACTCTAAAGTTATCCTAGAGAATAAACTCTTATTTTTATTTGTCCAAGTTAATAGACCGAATTGCCCTAACGATACATATTGTCCAAACTCAACGAAAAAGTTAAATAAGGGTCAAATCCATAACACAATCAATGATTAAGGATTCAATATAGAAAAATAATTGATTAAGGGTTTAATCCTTAAAACAGGTAAACTACAAGGCCTTAATTATATTTTTTATCTAATTAAAATTTTAAAACAAATAAGAAATTGTACTTACAGTAAGTTTTTCATTTAAACTACAAAACGAGTTATTTTATGTTATCACATTCTATGAATTAAACATAAGGATAGTTACATGGAAAAAATATAGGGCTGGCTCTGGACTATGAATTGAAGAGTACCCGCCCATGATCCATAATAATAAGGAGTCAAAAAAATATATTTTTATATTGTATATATAAAAAAAAGATTAATACATAACATTAAAATTGATTGGTTCAATTGGTATAAAGAATTAAGGAATTGTTTTATGATATTAATTTAAGGTTCAAACCTCATTCTCCTCATTTTATTATTATCAAATATTTTTTACCTCCCCATCCCATGTTATCACTATTAAATATATTTTTCCTTTCCATCCCATTTTATTACTATCAAATATTTATTTTCTCTCATAAATTGTTAATATCATTTTCATATTTTCTTAAATCAAAATTATTAATTTATATATTCAATAAGAAAAATAACCATTTAATCTTTTACAAAAAAAAATATTGTTATCTAATTTCAATTTTTTTTTCTTGATATATTTAATAAATCAAATTTATCAATTTATATATTCAATAAGAAAAATAACCATTTAATTTTTTACAAAAAAAAAATTATTATTATCCAATTTCAATATTTTTTCTTAAAATTATATATTCAATAAGAAAACTAACCATTTAATTTTTTCCAAAAAAATTATTATTATCCAGTTTCAACTTTTTTTTTCTTAAATTTAAATGTCAATATCTTTATACTCAATATGAAAAATAATATACTATTTCTTTTAATTTTACATGACATAAATACTTGTTATTTTAGTACATAAATAATTGTAGTTAGTATATTAGTTACTAGTGCACTACTAATTGTAGTTAGTATATTAGTTTTCATATAGAAAATATTGCAATCTTAAATAACATTTACGAGTTGGTGCAATTTCAAGTCTAGTTGATTAAAAATAAGTTTTTTTCATTAACATAAAATGTGTAACTTCAAACCATATTAAGTGACCAGAACGGTGGAGTTTAGAGCGAAGATAGAACAAAAAAATTACACATAAAAAGCCTCATTTTTTTCTACTAAACTTGAAACTGTACCAATTGATAAACGTTAGACTTAAAATTACACTATTTTGTGCATGAATGTTAATTGCTCTCTCCTAATAACCATATGATTAAATTTGTACATTATTCATTTTAATAATAATCAGGGCCGATCCTGAGGTTTTAGAGGTCCATGGGCGAGTTACTAATTAGGGCCCTAATAAATAAGTACAAGTAAGAATAAAATAGAAAAATCAATTGTATAAAAGAATATTACTTAAAAATGATATTTTTTTTGTTACATTTAACAAACAACCTAATAAAAACATTTCATATGAAAAAAACATTTTATATTCCTTTAAGTACCCAATTTCTTATACAAAATGATGTCTATGAGCATTTCTAAATGTAAAATTTTCAAATTTAATAGATTATAAAATATTTCTAATAGATTTTATGCTCTTCATGACACAAAGTATGATAACAGAAAAATGAAAAATCAAATCTGAAAATCATCTCACTTAACGGGCTTTAGCGGCTAAGTTCTTGAAATTGGAAGATTTTGATGCGTTTCTCCCAAATTATCTCTGAAGACCAAGTAAATCAGAATCTGGTAGAGTTTTACAAAGACGGAAGAGATAAATTAGAAATTTTTTTAGGAATAATGGGTGAGAGAGATAATTATGGAAAGATTCTGAGATAAATTAGGGAATTGATGTCCAATATTTTTATTAAGAAATTTGGAAAGAATGTGAGACAAATTAGAGAATTTGGAAACACTACTTAGTAACTGATGCTCATGTTTTTAATCAAATATAATTTCTTTTTTAATTTAATCTAATGCCAAGATTTTTAATTTGGAAAGTATCTTATAACAACGTTTTTAATCGAAGTATATTTTCTTTTTGTATTTAATCAAGTATAGTTTAAAAAGCCTACAATAGTACCATACATTACTATAATTGGGCCCCTTTGCTCTATGGCCCTGGGCAAGCGCCCCTCCTGCCCATGCTCAGGAACGGGCCTGATAATAATAAAAATCATCTAGCTTAAAAAAAAGTAGAATGTTTATATGAAAGGTCTAAATTTATCATATCGTCCCGAACCTAAAAGGTCAGGAACGCTCCTGAAAATACCTATTTTTTTTTCTTAAAAATACCTATTTTATTGTATTCCATTCTAAAATCAAAACATTTTTCAATAAAATAATCCTAATCGGTGTTTTCATTTTGATATTTTTAGGGCCCGTTTGATTGCTACTTTTCAGGTTCCTGTTTGTCTTTTCATTTCAAAATGGAGAGTTTTAGGTGTTTCGTTAGTGATCTCCTTTTTGCCTTTTAAATTTGAAAAACAGCATTAGGTGTTTGGTTAGTGACCTCCTGTTTGCCTTTCACACCTGAAAAGCAGGTTTTTACAAAAGCAGGGAATCTCTGCTGTTTGGAAAAACAGTTTTTTCAAAAAGCAAATAGCAAACCGTAACAACAAATGGCAACAACAAACAGCAAACCGTAACAGCAAACAGCAACATCAAACAGTAGGTAAAACAAACGGGGCCTTAGTTTGCTAATAGTTAACATTATTTTAGTTTCTAATCCGGTGTTCGCACCATGACTTCACTAAATCCAGAGAACTGAAATGACCAAATAATCCTGTCCAGCTGACGTGGATGTCTCCCATTGGCAGTAGGCCAGCCACAAAAACCCGCGCTCTAGATTTCTGCTGGTTAATCTTTTGCCCCGTCATTAAAACAAAAGGATAATTCGAATAAATATTTTTCTTGCTTCCTCCACTGCAAACCTCTCCTCATCTCTACCACTCCTTCTACCTCTCATGAAATTCTAGCCTTCGACTATTCTTCAGTCCTTCATTACCTCTGAATCCCATGGCGAAAACCCTAATTTCATCTCCGTCATTCATTGGCGCGCCACTTCCTTCATTTTCTCGCCATGGGCTACACACACTCCCTTACCGGAGAATCATATCCACAAGAGTCAAGTTCAGCTTAAATGAGATTCCTCCAATTAGTCATTTAGACTCCTCGATTGATTTCACTTCGATTATTAGTAGAGCCGAGGGTTTTCTCTATACTTTAGCTGATGCTGCTGTTGCCGTCGATTCGGCCTCTGGCGTTGATGTTTCTAGCTCAACTGATGCAACTGTACAAAAGAGTGGTGGTTGGTTCGGGTTTATCTCTGACGGTATGGAAGTTGTGCTCAAGGTGAGTTTTCTTGAGTTAAGGATGCAGTTTATCAGTTTGTACAAATATATGTTCATATATTTATTTGTTTGTTTGTGTTCAGATATTGAAGGATGGGCTTTCGGCTGTACATGTGCCTTACTCTTATGGTTTTGCAATTATATTGCTTACTGTTATTGTGAAACTTGCGACGTTTCCTTTGACCAAGCAGCAAGTCAGTTTTATTTTCATTCTTATAGTTTTTAGAACATCTGCACTTCAATTATTTGATCGAATTTAAATGGACATGAAAATTCGCATTGTTTGAAGGTTGAAACTTATTTTGTTTTTCTTCAAATTTTTAGGTAGAATCTACATTGGCTATGCAAAACCTTCAACCTAAGATCAAAGCCATTCAACAAAGATATGCAGGCAATCAGGTGCGGGACATTTGAAGTTGTGTATATTGAATTTTGAGGTTGAGCTCGGCACATGTCTTTTTTCCTTTCAATAAGTTCAGTTCTTTATAAGTAATTAGGTCCATTTATCCTTTATTTAGGAGAGAATACAACTTGAGACATCACGGCTGTATCGGCAGGCAGGGGTTAATCCATTAGCAGGTAACTTTGTTATCTGGATTTTAGCTTGTCATCAATCTTAATAGAAGACCAAGGCTGTTGATGTTGAGAAGTGGTCAAAATGAAATGTTTAGTAGATTACTATAGCATCTTCAGGTGCTCTTGTTTTTTGTATTTGGTGTAGTGGACTTTATTACTTGATTTATTCATTCCCATCCAAGATCTTCCTATTGTTACCTTTTTTATTCCTGATAACAGCTAGCTTATGTGTAGTGGTGAGTTTACATTAACTTTTGTGATTCAGTTCGGCCTTCAGTTCTTAAAAAGCACTTCATTTTATCAAATATAATTTATGTATACTATCTCGACATTGTCCTTTGTAGTGGAATGATTAAAAGCATCTTGTTCCAGGTTGTTTACCAACTTTGGCTACAATACCAGTCTGGATAGGTCTATATCAAGCTCTTTCAAATGTTGCAAATGAGGTAAAGCAGTTAATACTCATAATCTTTTAGGTGATGGTGGTAAATGCATGTTTTGTGTACTAATGTGATAAACGGATTGACTATTGCTGATAATTGTGATTCGACTTTTCTTGCCTGTTAAAGGGACTGTTCACAGAAGGTTTTTTGTGGATCCCTTCTTTGGGTGGACCGACCACAATTGCAGCTCGACAGAGTGGATCTGGCATTTCTTGGCTTTTTCCTTTTGTGGTAATAAAGCTTTAAATTTCCTAGATTATTATGACGTATTGAATTTTCTTTTAATATTATATTGGTTAAACATTTTAATTATCACATAATCATAATAATTATTCAAATATGATCATGAGTCTATGCAACTTCACTGCTTTAAATGAAGTGCATCTGTGGCGATGGAAATTTTATGCTCGTTACTTTCTGTCTTCAAATTCACCCAAATAGAATTGTTGTTGACTTTTGTTTATCCATTACTCTTTTGATATTATTTGTTAGAAAATATTTATACTTGATACCTGCAGTCTTGCATGAAACATTAATTGCCAATTCATTACAAGCAAAAGCTTGTGGACTTGAATTTAATTCCATGTATCAAGTTGTCTCATATGAATATTGAAATTTTGTTTATAAATGAATTCCGCATTTCATTTTCGTTTCAAGTGTGGGATAAGAGATGCAAGGGTCTAAGAAGTTTTGAGAGTCAACTTTATCCTTCTAATCTTTTCTGCCTGCTTGTTTTGGTTGCAGTTGTAGATGGATAAATATATCTTATATGTAGTCTGTGATTAACCACTAAATGGTAACATACCTATAGTTTATAATTGCTGAGGTGCTGCATGGCCGTATTGCTTCACTATGCTTGTGCATGAGATTTGGATGATCTAATGTACACCCATGATGTAGGATGGGCACCCACCATTGGGCTGGCACGACACTGCTGCTTACCTCGTTTTACCTGTCCTTCTAATCATTTCTCAATATGTGTCCATGGAGATCATGAAACCACCCCAGGTAGACAATAATGACATAAGTCTTGTGCTTTGCTTCAGTATCCATTATTCATCCCAATGATTATGACACTGCAATTTTTTTCTTTTACAGACAGATGATCCAACTCAAAAGAACACACTTCTTATCTTCAAGTTTCTTCCTCTCTTGATTGGTTACTTTTCCTTGTCTGTCCCATCAGGATTAACCATTTACTGGTTGGTTTCTCTTCAGAAGTTTCAATCCTATTTGCTGGTTATGCTTCATCAAATGCTTGTCAATTTTTTTCTTCAGTGGGGACAAATTTTGAAAAGCATGAAACTGTTAACGATCCATCAATTTTTAATCAACTGCTATCTTTATATACTCTGACTTCATACCCTGATATTTGTTACCATAGTTAGTACATTGGAATTTTTTTTTTTTTTGCTGTACTATTTACCACATTTAAACTTTCCATGTATACATCTGAAACATTATGCATAATGTGGATCGCAAAATGCCTTATTGCTTTGCTGGCATGTTTTTCTACTTGCATTCTTTTCTGTCCTCATTTCCAGTTATACTTGAATTAAGTCATTTAATCTGCATGTAAACTGGACTCCTTTGACTACTTCGTTGTATCCTTTGGTTTGCTTTTGAACTTTCTATTTGGTAGGTTCTTTTCACTCAAGGAGTTGAAACATACACTGGAGTTTTAAGACTTAAGTAGACTCATAAGACTGGTATCAGACACTTTGTGTCCTTATTAACTTATATGTGGTGGACATAGATATGTGCATGGGCGTTCTCTTCTTTTTTCTGACTAATCTGTTTAATACTAAAGTCGAAAATTGATCATTTAATCATTTGACTTTTAGGTTCATCAACAATGTACTCAGTACAGGCCAGCAAGTATGGTTGCGCAAGTTAGGTGGTGCAAAGCCTGTGGTTAATGAGAATGCAAGTGGAATCATCACTGCAGGACGTGCTAAACGATCAGCTTCACAGCCAGCACGAGCTGGTGATAGGTGGGCCATTAGTAATCTGCTCCACAGAATTCGTTCTCATTTCAGCTGTCTCAGAGGTGTCTAAGAAACAAAATTATGTTTGTCAGGTTCAGGCAATTCAAGGAAGAAGAGAAGATGAAAAAATTGGCCAAGGCACTACCAGATGAAGAGATTCAGACTCTGAATTCTGTATCTGTTTCAGATGAGGAGTCAGATGAAGAGACTACAGATAAGGTAAGTCCTAAATTCCAGTTGTTCAGAGTCATTGGATGCAATATAAAGATTGATTGTCTTGATTATAGTCCCTGAGTATCCCCTTTTTCACCAGTGGTTTCTAATGGGATGGCAACAGGAGAAAAATTATGTAATTCAAAGATCATATAACTGTTGTAGTTGTATTTCTGGAATTTAACCATGATTGCTATTGGATACAAAATCACTTTGTTGAGCATGCCATTTCATCCTGAGGATGTGTAAACAGATTATACTTTTCACTTGTTTTGGCTGTTCATACAGCTTCTTCAAACTACGAAAGGTTCTCTATGGGACCATAATTGGAAAGTTTTCTGCATGTCTCTTTTATAGTGCCAGAAGTAATTGCAATGTCCCTGCATGTATCTCACCCAAGATTCTGTATAGTACTATTTAGAAGAAGCAAATAAAGGGACTTGATCTATTTACAGATTTGGATTCATCCCTAGCAAGAACCTTGCTTTTATCTTTGTGCTGTGCTGTTGGTGGGTTCCACTGTTTCACAGTTCCAGTTATCCAGCCTCTGGAATGCTAAGCAGCAAGGATTAAAGAATTGAGTTGTATGACTGTCTACATACATGTGCTTTTTGAACCATAATCAGCTCTGGAACATTCTTCTTATGGAAAACAGAGCTGTCTTAAAAGTGAAGCCCACACAATTATCAAATTCATGATGAACCTGTTGGGTTGAATTAGGTTTCCCTATTTGTGGCCAAATAGAACAGGAGATGGTACAAGCAAAGGGACATATATACAGTAACGCCAAAGTTTTCTTGTAGTCATAGTAGAAGAATTCGATTTAGCAAGTACTCAGGGAGTCAAATCACACTGTTGCACTTTCATCTAATCAAAGATTGAACAACAGTCAACATAAACTATAAACAAGTTTTGAAGTTTGAAAAAAGAGTGTGGTAGGCAAGACATACATGACTTGAATTTTTGTATACACACACGCTTTCAATTACTGTAGTTCTTATCTTATTTATTTATGACTGGATAAGGAACTGTAAGATTTATTACAAGTGCAACTCTTTTGGTTAGAACTAATATAAAACATTGACAGGATGAGGTACTTCTAGAAGAAGCATATTCTTCTAGTTCAAGTAAACAAGTTCCAGATATTTCTCGGCCAAAGAGAAGTAAGCGGTCGAAGAGGAAGCGAGCTGTATAAACTTTATACTGATCTAATTGTTGTTTCCGGTGAGTCCTGCATATCTCAGAAAATGTACTTTAGTTGGTGTACAATGCCATTTTAATGTTGGCTCATTCATTTTATGATCCACTGCCAATAATGGAAATTATGCCATGAAGCATTGCATTTCATGGCATCAGCAGTTTGATTGAAACATTTAACTCAAATGCAGCATTAGTAAAACAGATTAAAAAAAGGTGGTTGAGGCATTTGAGTCATGGTTCAGTAATAATTTCTTCTAGAACTGGAAATCCTTTTTGGCATTTATATCGTGATAGTCTTCCATAGGATTCGTCATTTTATTTATTTATTATGCCTTCTCTTATGAATAACCCACAAAATAAGTTGGTTTGTCTCTGCACTTGCATAGAAGCGAAGAATGCTTATTGGTTGAAAATGCTCAAGAGTGATGGTTATTCTTAGGTGTTTCACTCCACTTCCCTCGCATTTTCTGAGAACCATATGGTGCTGAAATTACTTGCATGACATACATGTGCACATCTCCAGTAATAGGATGCAAGCCTAGCAATCAATCAATAGCTATAAAACTATAACCTGGCTTCTTTTTTCTATTGGAATATATGTATTATATGGCCTTACTCCAAAAAAGAAAAAGGAAATTTGAGATAATAAGCATGCATTTTCTTTGCAGAATATTGGTATCAGATGTACGAATCTTCAGATAAATTTCATGTTTGCACAATCACAACAACTCAGGTATCACGGTTTCCACCTAAATGAATACATCTGATCTACTTTAAGGAAGTAATATAGGCCTGTCTACACGGTATCCTGAAGAAGTACATTTGTTGATTCACTGCTTAGTTGGTGGATTGTGGTTTCCTGTCGGGTTGGGTCCAGATGGAGATTTATGAACCTTGTTTCCAGCAACCTGTATTTATATCATTGAAGAGAAGAATGCATAGGTTTAAACCATTTTGTACAATGATGATTAGAAATGTGTTATCTAAAGGACTGAATTCCTTACCCGGAATGGCTCAATGTTTGCCTTGCGTGATCTTGAGCTTGGATGTAAAGGCTTGAGTTTGAAATGAGCTACATTAGCAAAAGAAAATTAAGTTCCACTGTTAGAACTCTGTGATGGTCTTACATGAATTGTTTTTTCTTTTCTTACCCAATTTTTTAGGATGCCTTGTGATCATGAGGTCAATAACATCTTAGTTAGCTAAAGAATAATAAGAATGCAATCAGAGAAGAAAAGAAAAGAGAGAATTATGTGGCTTGCCTGATTCAATAGCTTGAACCCTGGTATGAAGAGGAAAGTGGTGTAGGGAAGCCTGAAGCAACAGCCATATTAGGAGAAGATGAATGAGAGTCTGCTGCCTAATCATCTTGGGCATGAGATGGTTTCAGTTCAGACTAAGTGAATGATAAACTTTATTATGGTGGCTTATACAAGTATGAAGTGTTTTTATCTGATACGTGTTTGATAATCATAGCAAAACTTGAATAAAATGTTAGAACATTTTCATTAAAGTTGCTTTGGAATCCTATGCCATTATATTGGTAAGTTGTTAAGATTATGAATCTGGCATTTTCCTCATTATGAGTTGACTTCTTCTGAGTTATGATTGCATCCATGATAAATTTTGGAAGTAGTTGCTAATTGCTATTATTTTCTTCTTGAGTGCTCGAGTTATGCTTTTGACTTGGCATTACTTTAGGAACAGGGACCCACCAATCCAAACATTGAGCTGCAATTTAGTATCGGGTATTGATGATTCACATGTTATGCTGTTTTGTGCCCTTTTGACATGTTCTTTTGATTACAAGAGCAGCAAACTTTTTATGGCACTGTTTCTAAATGTTTGTTCCTTATGGGAGGGAAGAATGGTTTCCTCTAATAAAGAGTGGAAACTGGTGATTTTTTGTCTTACAGTAATTAGAGATGTCTTTATAGCTGTCAGATGCCAAGTCAATCTTATTATTTTGTTTTGCAAAAACGATAAATATTCGAATCTTATTCTTTTTGGTAGGCAAAGGAAAGAAAAAACAAAACAAAAACCAAAAACATTAACCCGGGATTAGCCTGGGAAAGCTAACCCCAACGCAATCATCAGAAAGCAAGGATAAAAGGAAGTCTGGGGGAGATGAGAAGGTAGAAACACCAAGCATCCTCCCTTGGCCCTCAGGAGCAAGGCGTTCAGCAACCATGTTCTGCTCCCTGAAGATATGCCCAAAGTTGATGGAATCGAAGGAAGAACGTAACTTTTTGATTCCTTTAACTAAATTTTGACTGCCCCAAAGAAAAAGCCTTATTTTCAGAGATAATTTTAATTGCTTCTAGGTTGTCAGATTCCACAAAAAGTCTTTTTAAACCCAGATTCTTAGCGAGCCTAAGCCTCGAGAATATTCCCCAGAGATCGGCAGTGAAGGAAGAGCCAATTCCTAGGTTCTGAGCAAAGCCAGACACTCAGGCACCTCCAGCGTCTCTCAAGACCCCTCCAGCCGCAATCCTACCATCTGACAGACAAGAGCCATCAGTATTTAGCTTCACAGTCCCTTCCCTGGGTCTGCTCCAACCTAATAAATGAACCTCCTTCCTCTGGCTAGTATTAGGTAAACCCTCCTCCTTAAAACTCTTAATAATAGTATTAATTTTTTTTAGAGAAAAAAGCAAGTAGATTAGGCAAGATAACTGCTCCTTCTCCAAAAATATCAGCATTCCTCCATTGCCAAAGCTGGTGACAAACAACAACAAAGAGAATAGCAACATGCTCCAGCTCAGGAAGAAGCAGACCTTTAACTCCATTTATAAACCAATCCTGATCAGGATAGGCCAAGAACTTAGGAAGCAAATGGCCTGGAATAATTTCCTTCCACACCTTTTTGCTCTTCTCACAATCTCTAAGAGTATGGCAGGTCGTTTCAGCCTGAGCTTTGCATCTACTGCAAGTATCAGCCTCCACGTGATGACGTCTTTTTCTTTCCACGTTCGTGAGCAACCTGTCTTTAGCCCCAAGCCACAGGAAACTCCTAATGTGATAGGGAACTTTCAGGGCCCAAATGCTCTTCTAAGCGACTGAAGGAGGAGAATCCAAGTTGATATAGAATGCCTCAAACGCAGATTTATAAGAATAGGCCCCGTTATTTGTAAGGGACCAACAATGAATATCACCATCCTCCTCCTCACAACTCACTTTAACTCCCCGAATCCTCAGGAGCGTTTCCAGATTTAGGTATGCCTCAAAATTAGACCAAATCCAATTTCCCTTAGAGTCCACCACATCAGCAATACTCCAATTACGAATCTCCAGAGGCAGTGGAGAAGTACACATCTCTAATAAAGGCTTCATCCCCAGCCAGGTGTCGTTCCAAAAACTAATAGATCTGCCATTACCCATCGACCAACCAATCCCGGCGCAGAACTCTGAGAAAACAACATTAACCCCTTTCCATAAAAAGGAACAACAAAGAACTCTCTCTTTTGGTCCCTCAAACACCTTGTCCTTTCTGTATTTTCCACACAATAACTGAACCCAAAGAGCCGACGGGGATTGCCACATTCTCCAAAGAAGCTTCATCAACAAAACTTTATTATTGTCTCTAGCCTGTCTATTCCATAAACCTCCCCTACTCTTGGTTTGGCACACTTCCTTCCAAGGAACCAGGTGAACTTTATTTCCTTCTTCCGAGTTCCCCCACAGGAACCGACGATTGATCTTATCAAGGCCATTAAGAACAGGATCTGGCAGCTTACAAGCTTGCATTAAGTGATTAGGAGCAGCATAGTTCACTGATTGGGTCAACGTAAGTCGGCCCGCTAGAGAAAGGGAATTAGCTTTCCAATTTGCGCACTTCTTATTAGTTCTATCAAAGCTCTCTTTAAAAGAAGCCTTTGAAACCCTATCACTATGGAGAGGAACCCCCAGATAGTTACCAAAAGCTTTAGTAAGAGGGATACCTGAAATCTTACTCAAATTCTTACAGACTCTTTGGTCCATGTTATTAGAGCACAACATCCTAGACTTCTGGATGTTAAGCTTTTGACCAGAAGCAGAACAAAAGTTAGTAAGGATATCCATAATCACACTAATTTGCTCCTCACTTCCATCCACAAAGATCATCACATCATCAGCAAAGAACAAATGAGTGATAGAAGGGCAGAATTTATTAATGGAAACCGGATGAAGCCTCCCAGTATTAACAACATCTTGGATAAGATGGGTAAGTCTCTCCATGGCGATAACAAATAAGAATGGACTCATAGGATCCCCTTGACGAATACCCCTTGACGGAGTAAACTTCTCAGACATATCCCCATTAATCAACACTTGAAAGACATGAGAAGAGATGCAAACCTCAATTAACTTTATCCACTTATCAGGAATCCCAGCTTTCTCAAAACTATCCAGAAGAAAACTCCAGTTAATCCGATCATAAGCTTTTTCCAGATCCAGCTTCAGAGTCACAATACCTCGCTTACCCTTCTTGACCTTCATCGAATGAACCATCTCCTGAGCAATAACAATGTTGTCCATCATCTGTCTTCCCGGAACAAAACTTCCTTGATTCTGGCTAATAATCTCAGGGAGAATATGCCGAAGTCTATTAGCCACGATTTTGGTTACCACTTTATAAATCACATTACAAAGACTAATAGCTCTCATCTGTAAGAAAGAAGAAGGCTTCTCCACTTTAGGAATCAGGACCAGAAGAGTTTTATTCACAAGCCTAATGTCCTCAGAGCCTTCAAAAACCCCTTTAATAAAACTGTAAACACCCTCCTTAACAGTCTCCCAATGCTTATGATAAAAGCCAGCCGGGAGCCCATCAACCCCATGAGCTTTAGAAGCACTTATGCTAAACACCGCCTGGCTAATCTTTTTAAGATCAGTAGGTTGAAAAGCTTCAATAACCTTATCCTCACAAACCGTCGGGAAAGTAGAAACAGCCAGAGCACAATCCAAGTCTACCGGCTCCTCTTTAAATAAATCTTTGTAAAAATTGAGAGCCATCAGACGGATTTCCTCATCCTCATAAATCCAGTTACCATCCGGATCTTTCATAGCATCAATCTGATTCTTCTGCCTTCTGATAACCGTAGAAAGATGGAAGAACCTTGTACTGCGATCTCCATCCTTAATCCAGGTTTTCCTAGATTTCTGAAACCAGAGTAACTCCTCTTGCTTCAGCACAGCTTCCAACTCATTCTGGAGGGATCTAAGGAGACAACTCAGACTATGATCAAACCTGCTCTCCAAGATACGTTGGATGCCTTCCATCCTTCTCAGAATTTTCTGTTTCCTTCTGATAATATGGCCAAAAATGTTCTTGTTCCAGCTCACCACATTACTTCTAAACCCCTTTGCCGCCAGTAAGACATTAGAATGAGGTTTCCAATTATCATGCACAAAGTTTTTAAAATCAGGGTGGGATTCCTAAGCTACCAGATACCTAAAAGGTCTATCCCCTCTCGGACGAGGAGCTCCCACCAACCTGACCAGGATAGGGCAATGATCAGAATAACGGAAGGGGAGATTTAACACGGCTGCATCCGGATAACTGCACTGAGCCATAATATTAGCATAGACTTTGTCCAAACGAACAAATGTACTATTACGCTTCCAAGTAAACTTGTGGCCTGCAACACCAAGGTCAGTTAGGCCACACAAATCCATATCCATTTTGTGATTAAGACACCTATTAATATAGTGCTTCCCTCCCCCTCTTTGATCACTCATAACTGCAATATCATGAAAATCACCGGCAACAAACCAGGCCTCCGCCATATTTGTACTAAAAGAAAACAAAGCCTCCTAAAGACGTTTGCGGTTGGCAAGAATCGGATCCGCATACACAATAGTGAGAAAGAGGGGTTTATTACCAGGGAAGGTAACTTTACTATGAATAAATTGTTTATCAATTTTGACAATATCAATCTGTACCAGATTAGGCTTCCAAAAAAAGCCAAATACCACCAGCTCGACCACAAGCCTCAAACCTGACACACTTCCAGCTTCTAAATAACTTGACCACCTCATCTGCTTTAGCTCCACTGATCTTAGTTTCCAATAGAGCAAAACACGATGGGTTAAGATGTTTAATCAAATCCTTAACATGTATACGGGTCGCCTTGCTTGCCGCTCCTCTAATATTCCAAACAAACAAATCCATTAACAGAGGACAGCAAACACAGGCCCAGCCAAACTAAACCAGATATTTGTTAGGGGCTCCTGCGAGCCTAGAAGAGGTACCTGCAGACCCCCTTTTCTCCATGAACCCTGAAGAAGTTTGGCTAGTCTTATGACTACCCTTAAGCTTCTTCATTTTCATCTTATTAAGCCCCATGGTTTTGCCATTCCTAACCTCATTACTGAGTTTAGAAAGACTAACCTCTTTATTTAACTCTGAGGCTTGAGGAACTTGATCCTGAGGACAATTCAGGGAGACTTCTTTAGAATCAAAAAGAGGGTTGACAGTCTCCACATTCTTCTCAGCTGGATCAGCAGGTTCCAAATTCGGCATCTCTAACTTTGATAGATCATCAGTAGGCTCAGAGTCTTGATCTCCATCCACGGGAAGAACCCCAAATCTAGAACCACAACATACCTCCAATGGGATATTGGAAGCCACACCTTTGTTAGAACTAGACAAGTCTTTGCTACCACAGTCAACCAGGGGCTGGACCTGAACATTTTTAATGTCAGGGGGACGATTATGGTCAACAGGAGCACGTGTCCTTCTTCTTCCAGAGCGCTTAGCAACCATCCAGGGCCCGAAACTCCTCCCATCCCCTTGGATGCCATCCTCCCTAGTTATGATAGCATCATCAACAACCTCCTTGCCCTTCCACTTCTTAGGACAACCCTCATGAGTATGACCATATATCCCACATTCATAGCAGATATTATGGATCCCTTCATACTCAATGAAATATACCGTATGCTGTAAACAATATTTAGAAAGAAGGGGTTTAGCTAGGTCAATATCAATACAAACCCTAGAAAACTTGCCTCTTTCAGCACCAATAGTAGTTTTGTCCACATGGTGGACTTTACCAACAAGACCAGCAATTTTCTTTAGAAACGTTTCATTATAGTACTCAATTGGGAGACCCGGGAATCTAACCCAAGTCAATATCCTATTCACCGAACAATCTCCAGGGTTAAAATTGAGGACCCCATGCCTTATGGCCAGAACATGATTCGATATAATATATGGGGGCCCCTTGATAAAAGCTTGATAATCCTCAGCCTGTGTGAATTTAATCACATAGTAATCATTTTCTAAGTCAGTTATAGTGACTTTTCCTTTTTTAGCCCACTGTGCTCGGATTCTCTGAGCAAAATAATTAAAACCAATTTTATTCCCCAGAATAGTCACTATCAGAGACCATTTCCATTTAGATCGCAATGACCGTTTGTCCGCCGATATCAAACGAATCACCGGACAAAGCGGATCGTCTTGTTCCTCATCCTCCACATCTGAATCTGATAGAAATTCCTCTAAGTCCTCATCCTCCAAACCATCGTGAAGGGAAGGGTCCTCCTCCACCACACCCATAACGGTATCCTTCCAAGATAATTTGGTAAATCCTAGGCACAACGAGGAATTAAAAGCCTCCGAAAGGCCATCCACGCCATCCTTATGGCCGTTATCCAAAAAACCCGCAATTTTCGCCCCCTTCTCTAAACCACACGGGTCCCCGGCCACATTCCCGATCTGTCCGACCACTCTGGCCCCGCCCTTACTCCCTCCCCTGCTCCATCCGCTCCTCCATCAGCCTTAGAAAAGCCCGCCCCAACAGCAACGCTCTCCCCCCTTTACCGCCAGCGACAATCCGTTCACCACAGACCCTCCGCCCATCAAAGCAAAACGCTCATCGGTGACCGCCGACTCCGCCCTAATCGGACCGTCGGCCGATCGTGGAGACACAGATCGGCGGCACCCGATCTCCCCCAAATTCCTTTCAACAAAACCAGATCCGTGCGCCCCATCGTCTATCCGTGCCGACACCGCCAGCGTCGACCCTGCCCCCGACCGAGATCGGTCTCGCTCCCTCAAACGGTCCCGTTCCTTCATCACCAGAAAAGCGACGGAAGCAAAATCGCACACGAGAGAGAGAGAGAGAGAGTCGCTAAATAAAATTAATAAATATTCGAATCTTATTGTTTGCTTGCTTTATTCTAATCAACCATTTTCAATGTCCTAAAAGGAAGATTTTAGGGTACTCTCCAAATAAGAACTCGTTACCATAACCTATTGGTTTTGTTCTGCACTGCCTTTCCATATCTGATTATTGAGAAGCATGTACGAGGGAGTCCTTCCCTTCCCTCTAGTAATTAGTTAGAGCATCTCCAAGAGACTCTTAGTGAGCTCTCTAAAAATAATATAAATAATTGACTCTTAATGATTTAAGAGTGACTAAGATATATCATCTCCAACAATGCTCCTTATATTCACTCCTTATTTATTATTTTATTATTAAGATTATTCTTTATTGTTACATTACCAATAGTGTGAGGAGAGAGACACATCAATAATAAATTATTAATATAAAATAAAGTTAGGAGAAACTAAGAGGTGGAGAGATGCTCTCTATTAATAGAGAGGATGGAGAGGCTGTTGGAGATAAATTTTCATTCTCCCTCCTCAAATTTTAACTTAAGAGCCAACTTAAGAGGCTGTTGGAGATGCTCTTAGATCTAAACTAGTTAAGATTTTCATTTCTTTTCTATGTGGACGAGAATGGTTAATTTCCTTTTATCTTCTTATAATCTATTTCAAGTGGTTCACTTTGAGAATCAATTCTCATTCATCACTTGTCCGTTTTGAGTTTATAGATATCGTTAAAAAGATTTCATGGCATAAAATACGTTGACATATTTCAAGTTATTCTAAATTTCATTTATCCGTTATATATTCAAGTCTCAAGTTGACAAAAAAAATAACAAACCAAAAGTTGTTTATAATTTATTTTGGATATATATAATTTATAAAAATAATTTTAAATTAATTATATATATTTAATATATATAAATACTATTTGTTTATTTATTACGTCATTCGGTTCAACCAGTGACGAATATAGGATTGTTCGGTTGGGTGGGCTGATTTTACACGTGGTGTGTAAAAAAAATATATGCTAAATCGAATTTGTTCAAAAAAAAAATCGTATACATACGTGTTATAATCTGAGTGGTTAAGAACCAATTTTTAAGTACCAATGTAAAATTTCTTAAAATCAAGCTACATTGTGTTTTAAATTCTTAACATGTACAAAAAAAATTGTCTAATAGAAAAAAATCTGGTTTAGGGAGGGCCTAATCGGCAAAAAAAAATAGAAATTTGGATTTAAGAAAGGGACAAAAAAAATTAGAAATTTAGATTTAACGCAGGTTAAAAGAAAAATTAGAATTTTGGATTTAGAGATGGTCTAATAGGACCTGGGCCAATTTTTGGGGTGCTAATTCAGCACCCGATCTAAATTTCTTGGAGACAGAGGAGCCAGAACCACTACAGTCTCAAATTTTGTAGAGACAAGGGGACCCGAAACTAGTCATGGTCATGGTGGTTCTGGCGGCCGGAGAGGCTCGGGCCTCCTTATATCCGCTCTTGGGTTTGACCAATTTGAACCATCTGGTCCGACTAAATAACTCGTGATCCAATTATAAATCTGGTTTGATGTTATGTCCGGTTCTGATAAGTTGGAAAGCCACAAATTTAATAATAATAAAAAAAAAAAAGCCTTGAACCAAGCAACACTGTTTATTTTTTCATTGCCTTAACCAAAATGAAGCGGTTTTGTTGTAGGGTAATTAAGAACAAATAAAGGGTTAAGGTGCAAAAATATCCATAACATTTTGGGTCAGGTGTAATTTTACTCCTAACGTCTAAAATGGTGTAATTTTACCTCTAACATTTGTAGCTAAAAGCAATTTTACCCCTAACATTGATAATTTGAGTCAATTTCAGACAATATTATAAAACACGGATATTTTTATTTCTTATTTTGTACCAATTGCATATCAATTCGTTCTAAAAAAAGAATTTCATGTTTTTTTGTAATTTAATAATAGAATTGCAGATTGATATTTATAAATTCGATGAATTTATTGAATTTTTTTATCTAATTCGTACAAAAGACGGTATTTTTTTTTATTTTTTTCACAACCCAACATATGTTTGTGATTTTTTACTGATAAAATGACGCACGTGTGAAGTGTAGATGACAAGATTTATCACCGAGCAGATAGTTTGATGAATTATTTCTTAAATTGACTCAAATTATCAACATTTGGGATAAAATTGCTCTTACCTACAAACGTTAGGGGTAAAATTATACCATTTTAAACGTTAAGGGTAAAATTATTCTTGACCTAACGTTAATGGTATTTTTACACCTTAATCCAAAAATGAAAGAAGACTTTTTCGCTAGCCATGGCTGGTGGGCTTCTAATCATGGCCAACAAAAGGACGGAGCCCGCTAGCCAAACCCTTTCAAGGGTTTTTCAACGGGCTGAAGATCGACTGATCTTATGTGGCTCTGCCCTTATGTTCATGAGAATTTTGAATTAGATTATTATGCATTACTATAAGTTGTTATAGCATCTCTAGTGATCAACAACTATTTTCTTCAAATTTTGTGGATAATTGTATCGTGTTTGGATATATTTTAAAAAGATTATTGATTTTTATGTTGTTTCAATAGTCCTTTCATCTTTCATTTTTATTTCAATAATGTCATTATAGTCAAATCACACATAAAAAAAATCACCGGAATATTGACATGATAGTCACATTGAAAACGGTTGACTTTTATGTATATGCAACATTCATGTAACAATAAAAAGAATTACAATTTTATTTACTTAAACCAACTGTTTGAAATTAGACATGTTCATGAGCTCGTTGATCCGTTCAAGCCCGTCTCTCATAATTGAGTTTGGACATGTATATTTGAAAATTTGACCGCAGCCCGAACCCGCTCAAACCCACACATATGTGTTGGACTTGGGATTTGTCTTAACAACCGAACTCAATCCAGCTCAACATGTCCTTATATTGTATACGTTTTATATATGTTTATTTGCAATGTTATCAGGCTCGGACCGGACTGGCCGGTCCGACCGGTTCGACCGGGAACCGATCAGGAAACCGGTTCGAGCCTGTCCGGTTATTTCAATATTGAAATAACCAGAGAGACCCGGGGTTGACCCGGGACCCGGCAGTCAGCCCGGGACCCGGTGTGACCCCGGGTCTCTTAAAAAAAAATTTCCAGCGTTGAAACATAGGCAGGCTGGGTATTTTTAGAATTTGAATTTTAAAGGGCGGGCTGGGCGAATTAATTAGGGCGGGATCTACCAAAAAAACACTTAAATAAGACCCCATCCATATCATTCTCTATTTTGTCTGACTTAAAAACACTTATCATGTTTAAAAAAAAAAAAAAAAAAAAAAAAAAAAAAAACACTTATCATGCAAATAATAACTCCTCCTGAAAGTATACAAATTACTTATTATATGAAAAGATATTACTACATATTTAAACCTTAATGAATATTTTTAATTTCAATAATTTTCATTCATTGTGTTAATTAATTCGACCCAGCCCTTTATTTTTTAATTTCATTTATTCTGAATTTAATTTATTTATTATATATTTAAGACTCAAATTAAAAAAAAAATAACAAACCAAAATTGTTTATAATTTATTTTGAATATATATAATATATAAAAATAATTTTAAATTAATTATATATATTTAATGTATATAAATATTATTTATTTATTTATTACGTCATCCGGTTCGACCAATCCGAGCCATCCGGTCCGACCAAGTGACCCGTGACCCAGTCATCAATCCGGTTTGATGTCCGGTCTGGTTCTGATAACATTGTTTATTTGGCTTTTATTACTTTGTTAAATATATTTTTTACATACATTTTTCTTCGTTGAGTTTTATTGAATTAATTAATTAAAATTTTAATTTGTTGTGTTTTTTTGTTCATATTTATAGTTTAATATAATTATTAATTAACTTTTTTAATATAAGTATTTGGCGGACTGAACTGGATTTGGGAATTAGTTTTCTTATGTTGATTAAGTCCGGCCCGAATCTGATTTGAATATAATGCAGGCTGGGTTGGGTTTGGACAATATAGTTTAGTATAGACCGGATCAAGCATGGCCTGACCCAATACATGAACAGATCTACTTAAACCTATCAGATGATCCTATAAAAAAAAACTGTCAGATAATAAAAAAATATATAAATTTTATATTTTTATTGTCACATGGCACACATGTGGTTGCCATATTATACGTATAAGAAATATTTTTGGGTTAAGGTGCAAAACTACTCTAATTCGTACAAAAGACGGTATTTTTATTTTATTTTTTTCACATCCCAACATATATTTGTGATTTGTTACTGATAAAATAACGCACGCGTGAAGTGTAGATGACAATATTCATTACCGAGCAGACAGTTTGATGAATTATTTCTCAAATTTATTTAAATTATCAACATTACCGGTAAAATTGCTCTTGGCTACAAACGTTAGGGAGTAAAATTGCACCATTTTAGACGTTAAGAGTAAAATTGCTCTTAACCCAAAACGTTAAGAATATTTTTGCACCTTAACCCAATATTTTTTCTAACGTGATTGTCATGTTACTATTTCATATATCTGCTGAATTGAAGAAATTTCAATTTTATTAAAACAAAACCAAGTTGGGTATATTTTTTCTAAATAAACTTTAAACTTCAGTGAGCTCTAATGCAATTTATTCCTCTAACTTTCAATCTGCTGAAATCAGATATTGGTAAACAATTATGAGCATAATGTGCACAATTGGAGATGGTGTTTTTTTTAATGTGAATTTTGAAAAGACATGGGTGAAGCTCAGTAGCACATGTCTATTGCAGACATAGGCTATGGCCTTTTAGTGATAATCTCTTAGTGTGGGTCCTATGAATTTAAATTAGCCCATCTCATGAAAAGCAACACTACAAAAATATAGACAATTGTTTCTTTTGAGAGTTTATAAAGGAAAGGGTAAGGTATGCCTATAAAAATACACTAGTGTTCAAATTAAATAAATTTATTCATTCACTGTACATCTAGGCTTTTTAAATTTAAATTTTAGATGTTTTGATTATCCGGTCTAAAATTCTAACCAGCGTAAATTTAATAATAAATAATCAAATGCTACATAATTATTAAGGTACATACGGTCAAAATCGAATAATAATGTAAAAATTAGTTTTCTGGCGTAAATGATTGCATGGTTATTGATGATAAATTAATTTGTTAAGAACTGTAAATTTTATAAGATAAAGCATAAATTTATCCAATTATTTAAAAAAAAATGTAGATTTATTCCTAACATATAAAATGATATTTAACTGTCAGATCGGAATTTCCAAACATTAATTATATTAAAAATATTTAGGTGTCGTTTGCTTACTGAATAGAATAGAATAATATTACCAAAGAATATAATATATATTTTTTATAAATATAGTTAATCACACAAAAATTGTGAAACTGTCTATAATATTTATTGTGTTACTAATATAATTACAAACAACTTATTAAAATGTATTAAATTGCTATAATTTATTGATAAACTTATTTAGAATGTTTAATATGACAATAAAATAACTATCAACCCAAACCATTTCGTACTTTATGAATAAATCTGCATTTACCCAACAACATCAATGAATCATTTCACCTTATCACAATATAATACTCCGCATTATGGAGTTTCTTTGTTGGTGTTACTTAAAAATCCTTTTACCCTTCTCATAAGGATATACATTAATTCTACCACCACATGTAATTAAAAATAATAAAATAAATATAAAAATATATTATGGTTATAATTTAAATAGGTTTGGATAAATGCTTACTTTATAATCCATCAACCAAACTTCTCGGACACCTAAAATTTGATAACTTTTCGCTATTTCCAAAGATGGAGAAAGTTATGGGAGAAGACATGTCTATCACATAATTTATTATTATATACGTGGATTAATGAGACATTCTCTTTTTTAATAGTAACTGTTGAAACTACATAGTCTAGTTAAAAGAGACCTCATGATCAGATGGTCCTACCTGTTGAAACACATTTCCACAAGATTTTGATTTGACAAAATCATTTAAGTTTAATTCATGATTAAGAGACAATTAAATTTAAGTGCTTTGATTTAATTGTACTAATCCGTTTGTTCAATATTGAGTATAAATATACATGCAAAAAGAAACAAAGAGTAAGACAGGACAAAGTCAGCATGAGAACTCAACACAAGCAGAGTGAAGAGCAACTCAGCATAAGAGAAGATAAGTCATCTTCAGAATAAAGCTGAACAAAGAAGCTTAGTGAAACGAAGCTCAGCATAGAAGAAGTTTGCTCCAAGTAATAGATTCTACAGAACGAAGCTGACTATGAAAACTGAGTATAAAAAAGAACTCAGTATGAAACTTGGTGAAAATCGAAGACAGTGATTATCGAAGTGAAGCTAAGTAATCTACAGGACAGCATAATTGATCCGTTAGCTAAAAGACAAATTCGACAACTGTCTGCACCAATAGTAGAAGTCTTGAATTACGCAAAAGCCCAATTCCAAGATGCATGGGTCAACTGTTCTATGCTACAAGACAAACTGCCGCAAGAAAACAAAGTCTGTAGGAAGAAGACAAATCTGACATCTGAAGAATTCAGAAGACAGGATTGGCCTGCACATCTGAAGCTGACCAGAAGTTTGTCCCCCCAAAAGAGCCGTTTTGGACTCAACGGACAAATCAAATTCAAATGATTTGTTCCTCACATTTCAACTATAAAAGGGACAAGGATATCATTTGGAAGATTGCCGATTTACATAAAGTTACAAGTGAGAAAGATACAAATTCAAAGCACTCAAAACAAAAGAGAAAGCTTACACCAAATCTTCCATTCTCTGTGTAAATGCTAGATTGATTGTTTGTAATCATCTAAAGTGTTCTTTATCTTAAAAGGAACAAGTGTGTGATCAATTGTAATATTGAGAGTGTGCGTGCTGAGTACTTGGTATTTAGTACTTAGTGATAGAGAATCTAAGTGCTGGGTTGTAGCACTTAGTAGGAGTTGAGTAGACGAATAGAGGAATGTACTCTTGCATATTCAACTGCCTGTAATCGGTTTGTGCTCTACCCTTAAAGAGCTCAGTATTGGATTCTGAAAGCTCGGAGGATTCTGGGGACTGGACGTAGGCGGAGAGGCCGAACTAGGATAAGTGATACTGAGTAATTTCTAACTCTCTCAAATATATATATATATGTGCTTATGTTGGTTGTAATATTTACTCATCATATACACTATTAAAAGCTGACACTGAGTAAATTGGAGTGCTGAGTTGGAAGCTGACCACACAAGTGTCAATTCCCAACTCACTAGTAAAACAGTCTTAGTCAGCATCTGACTAAAGCTGTCTTACATTAAGTTCGGCCAAGCTGATCAAAGGCTGAGTCAATAAACTCACCAAAATTATTAAGTCAGCAAGATTAATTAGCGAAAAATTTATATTAGTTCCTAACCCCCCCCCCTTTGGAACTAATCACACAGGACCAACAAGTGGTATCAGAGCCTAAGCTCACTACTGAAAGATATAACTATCTCGAGTGGATCCCCATAAATGGCTGAGAACAGCACTCGTTTCCTTCTAGGGAACCAAACAACACAGATACTCCCTGAGGGATTATCTATTAGTCGGCCTCCCCTATTCTTTGGATCCAACTATACATTCTGGAAGAATGGGATGAAGAACTTTATCCAAGCCACAAACATGAGTGCATGGCTTGAAATAGTTCAAGGCCCATACGTGCCATATAAAACTATTAACAATGAGAAAGTTGTTAAGAGTGAAACTGAGTGGTTAGAAGATGACCTTAGAAAACTTCAAAATAATGCTTCGGCTATCAATATGCTTCACTGTGCTTTAGATGCTGCAGAATATAATAAAATATCAGGTTGTGAGTCAGCACAGGAGATATGGAAAAAGCTCGAGGTGACCTATGAAGGCACAAGCAAAGTCAAAGAGTCAAAGGTGAATCAACACATGAGATTATATGAGCTGTTCGAAATGAACGACAACGAGGACATCTCCAGTATGAATGCTAGATTCACTAACATTATAAATGAGCTAAAAAGACTCGGCAGGAACTTCACCGAAGAAGAGCAAGTGAAGAAAATCTTGAGAAGCTTACCCAAGAGCTGGCAAGCTAAGAAAACTGCAGTAGAAGAAGCTCGGGACCTGACTACATACAAGTATGAAGAGCTAATCGGATCTCTGCTGACTCATGAGATCTCAATGCAAAACTTTGAAGCTAAAGAGAAAGAAAAGTCAGACGATGAGGAGATGGCCATGTTTACACGAAAAATGAAGAAGCTGTTTAGGAAGAATGAGAAGAACAGCAGAAGGCCATTCAGAAAAAATGACAGATACAAAGCTGAGTCCAATGACAAATACAAGAAGGACAGCTCCAAGCCTGTCACATGTTTTGAGTGCCACCAAACTGGGCACATCAAGTCAAGCTGCCCAAACCTCAATAGAGATAAGAAGGGAAACAAGAAAGCAATGGTAGCAACATGGAGTGACAGTGATGAGTCAACATCATCTGAAGCTGATGCAAATGAAACGGCAAACATATGCTTCATGGCCGATGATGCTGACCACTCTCAATCTGAGCAAGCTGACCTCTCTGATGAAACTGACCAGGAGGTACACAACAATGAGGTAACATCCTTACTTTTGCTTAGAAATGAGATGGTAAATGCCCTGAGTGATTTATATGCACTAACTAAAAAGTGCAATAAGAAAGTGAAGGCACTCAGCAGGCGGTGTGATGAGATTGAAGAGGTCAAGCTGAGTGACCTCCGATATCTTCTCCAAGATAACTCAACTTTGCATAGCAACATGGAAATTATGCAAAAGTTTGTCTCGGAGGTCCAATCAGATTCAAAGAAACTGAAAAAGGACATCACTACCTTACAAAGCCAAATAAGAGGCTCAAATAAAAATAAACCCCATGCTGAGTACTCAAGTACTAGTCAGCATAAACAGTTCACACAGTGTGACTGTTGCGGGAAAAAGGGACACACAAGAGAAGGGTGTTGGTACAATAAGCGGACTGTCCAATCTGACTTCTGCGGAAAGAGAGGACATACCACAAAGGTATGTTGGCATGCTCAGCACAATAATGCTGACCACCCCCAGAGGGTAATTCATTGTGACTTCTGTGGCAAAAGTGGCCACACTATCAAAGTATGTCGTCACAAATTAAAATATGACTTTGCACCTGTTTATGCTAACAAACGAGGACCCAAAAAGAATTGGGTACCTAAAGATGAATAGTCTAAAATGCAGGTGAGCCTGAGATGCGTGGAGAAATCAAAACTGTGGTATATAGACAGCGCATGCTCGAGGCACATGACTGGTGATGAAACTCAGTTCATCACACTAGAGCTTAAACGAGGTGGAAGTGTAAGCTTTGGAGACAATAAGAAGGGTAAGATAGTCGGCTCAGGTACTATCGGAGGTAACCCAACTATTGAGTCAGTCTCTTTAGTTAAAGGTCTCAAATACAATCTGCTGAGTGTAGCTCAGCTTTGCAAGAGCGGCAGAAAGGTTGTATTTGATGATACTAAGTGTCAAATACTCGAGGGAAAAACAAACGAATTGATTTTAACTGCCCCTCGTGTAGACAATGTATACATGCTGAGTTTAGAAAAACAAATTTCTAAAAATATATGCTTAGTGTCTAAAGAGGATAACTCCTGGCTATGGCATAGAAGACTTGGTCATGTAAGCATGGATCTTCT
Organism: Euphorbia lathyris; assembly: GCF_963576675.1. Lineage (NCBI taxonomy): Eukaryota > Viridiplantae > Streptophyta > Magnoliopsida > Malpighiales > Euphorbiaceae > Euphorbia > Euphorbia lathyris. The sequence continues at coordinate 32,008,559 of NC_088912.1, forward strand.
TGCCAAATTAGCTAGAAAGCAACTAGTTGAAGGATTACCCAAACTTAAATTTGAAAAAGATCAATTATGTAAAGCTTGTCAGCAAGGCAAACAAACTAAGAAGTCATTTCAAAGTAAAAATATTGTCTCAACCAAGAGACCATTGGAATTACTACACTTGGATCTTTTCGGACCTATCCAGGCACTCAGCTTGGGTGGTAAGAAATTTTCCTTAGTTATTGTAGATGATTTCTCTCGGTACACTTGGATCATCTTGCTGAGTAGCAAGGATGAAACATTTGAGATGTTTACCACATTGATTAAAAAGCTTGAAAATGACAAAGACCTAAGAGTAGCTTATATTAGAAGCGACAATGGTGGAGAATTCAAAAACCAACAATTTGATGAATTCTGTGAAACCAGTGGTATTGACCACAACTTCTCTGCTCCTAGAACACCTCAACAAAATGGGGTTGTTGAAAGGAAGAACAGAACAATTGTCAAAATAGCTAGGGCAATGCTGAGTGAAAATAGGATTCCAAAGTACTTCTGGGGTGAAGCTGTCCACACAGCATGCTACATTCTAAATAGGGCTTTAGTTAGACCTATTCTTAAGAAAACCTCATATGAACTTTGGAAAGGATGAAAGCCCAACATTGGCTACTTTCGTGCTTTTGGGTGTAAATGCTTTATACTCAACACAAAAGATAATCTTGCAAAGTTTGATGCCAAAGCTGATGAAGCGATCTTTTTAGGGTACTCAACTAACAACAAAGCATATAGGGTATATAATAAACGAACTCAGGTTGTAGAAGAGTCTGTCCATATTGAGTTCGATGAAGCTAACCCTGCAGGAAAGTCAACTCAGCTCACTGAAGATGAACCAAGCTCAGCTTCCGCTGATCAAAATGGAGCCTCTGAGTCATCAATACAAGGGCTGACCAAAGGTAAGCAAGAGAATGAAATAACCTTTGCTGACCAATCTATTCCTGCAGAGATTGTAGAAACACCTGTTCCAAACAACTCGACATTACCCAAAGAAATAAAAATTATAAGAGGACACTCGGAGAAGTCCATTCTTGATGCTGCTGACAACAAGCTGATGACAAGAGATCAGCTTAGGAAGTATCTCAGCAATGTTGCCTTCGTCTCAATGCATGAGCCAAAGAATTTTGCCGATGCTGAGCACGATGAATATTGGATCAATGCTATGCAATAAGAGCTTGATCAATTCACAATAAATGAGGTATGGGATTTAGTACCTAAACCTAGGAATCAAAAGACCATAGGAACTAAGTGGGTCTTTAGAAATAAATTAGATGAGCAAGGCAACGTAGTCAGAAATAAAGCCCGACTTGTAGCCCAAGGCTATAGTCAGCAAGAGGGCATTGACTATGGTGAAACCTTTGCACCTGTTGCCAGGTTAGAAGCTATACGAATATTGTGTGCCTATGCTAGTTTTATGAACTTTAAATTATATCAAATGGATGTTAAGAGTGCATTTCTTAATGGCTTTATAAACGAAGAGGTATATGTTAGTCAGCCTCCAGGGTTTGAAGATCCAAAATTTCCAAACCACGTCTATAAACTCAAAAAGGCCTTATACGGCCTAAAGCAAGATCCAAGAGCTTGGTATGAGAGGTTGACCAACTTCCTGCTGACCAGGAATTATGTCAGAGGCAAAGCTGACACAACCTTATTCATTAAGAAAAAGGGTAAAAATACCCTACTTGCACAAATTTACGTAGATGACATAATTTTTGGTGCTACTGAAGATTCTATGTGTAAAGAGTTTAGCAAACAGATGCAAACTGAGTTCGAAATGTCTATGATGGGCGAAATCAACTTCTTCCTTGGACTTCAAATCAAACAAGGTAAGAATGTCATCTTCATAAGTCAGTCTAAGTACGCCAAAGAAATGTCAAAGAAGTTTGATATGGAAGAATGTAAGCCCATATCAACCCCAATGGGTACTGACACGGTCATTTATGCTGACGAGAAAGGTAAGTCTGTAGACAGCAGGTTATATCGAGGTATGATAGGCTCTCTACTTTATCTTACTGCCAGTAGACCTGATATTCAGTACTCAGGATGTTATTGCACAAGATATCAAGCTGACCCCATGGAATCTCACTTAATAGCTGTAAAAAGAATTTTCAGATATCTGCAGAGCTCAGTTAATGCAGGTTTATGGTATCCAAATACAAGTGACTTCACACTGATTGGATATACTGATGCTGACTATGGATGAGACAAGCTAGAATGAAAAAGCACTTCAGGAGGATGTCAATTCCTAGGAAGCTGTCTAGTTTCGTGGTTTAGTAAAAAGCAGTCATCAGTAGCCTTGTCTACAACTGAAGCTGAGTACGTTGCTGCTGGAAGCTGTGTGGCCCAAGTCCTATGGATTAAGCAACAGCTTGAGGATTATGGCGTCAAAACAGAAACAATAGAAGTCAAATGTGACAACAAGAGTGCCATTGACTTATCTAAGAATCCAATCCAACACAGCAGGATGAAGCATGTCAGCATAAGACATCACTTCATCAGAGATCATGTACTCAAAAGTGAGATCAAGCTGACTTACGTTTCAACAAATGAACAGCTTGCGGATATCTTTACGAAGCCCTTAGCTCGTGAGCAATTTAACATACTAAGGAAAGCTATCGGTATGTCTAATCCTCTTCAATAAATTCTATGTGCTAAATTGAATGTTGAGTGATTGCCATGCTGAGTGATTTGTGAAAATTTAGTAACTGTTGCATGCTGAGTTAAGAATGACATGAAATCACCCTAAGCTGAGTAGACATACATGCTGAGTGATTCTTCCTAAGCTGAGTTACTAAAGTCCACACACAACTATCCTACGTAAAACTGACTACTCAGAAATCGCAAACGTTTGACATTCTTAATGCTGAGTAAAACACATTTAAAACATTAAATGCTGGCATGCGCATTAATGGCCACCTAGGATAACGTAAGCAATAATGAGAAATCCCATGCGCCGAATGTGTCATAAATGATAGAATCCCTATCGGTTGATAATCTCGAGGTTAAAACGGCTAGTTCAACGAATAGGATTCATTAGCACCTCTATAAAAAGTGGAAGTTTTCCCACTTATCACTCTTTACACACGAAAACCCTTGGCATTCGAATCTATCTCTCTGAATCCCAAAATCCTTTCAAAAATTCATAGCAATGACGAAATCCCAAAATCCTTCCGGTGGTGGTAACAACGACGACCACACCGATGAAAACCCTAAGTCTCCGCCTCAACTAGGTCAGCACGACCTAACTCCAAATAGAAACCCCCAAACTGACCTAGCAACCTCTTCAATGAAGAAGAAGAAGGCTAAGCAGCCAAATGAGAAATTCTTCATCAAAGTATACCCAAGTGTGAAGAATCATGAGGTTCTCAGATGTAGGTGGTTCTCCCCAAGCTTCATAACACATGAGCAACCATTTTGTGAATGGATTGCGAAAAACGGATGGGCTGGACTCTTTTCGCTTCCTGGAAAACCCTACCCTAGGTTAGTGCGTGAATTCTACTCCAACCTCTGTGTTGATGGAAGTGATGCTGACCATCTAGTCACTCACGTTAAAGGTAAGAAGCTCACCATTACTCATTCCTATCTTGCAACCTTGCTCAATCTTCCAAACACCAGAAAGGAATTCAGGACCACTAAGGAGAAGCGTGACCACACAGTCACTTTCTCTAAACCTGCTGGACACAAAGGGGAAATACCCAGCACGTGCATGGGGCAAAACCAAAAAATGGCGCACTATATACTTACCAACTTCATCTTCCCAAAATTCAACGCAGCATCATCTGCTTCCAACTTCGAGCAGTGCTTCATTTGGCACATGCTGACCTACGTCCCACTCAACATGCCCGTATTTCTGGTAGGAGCACTCCAACGAAGCACTATCAAGCTCAGGCTGGGTTCTCTTATTTCCCGGATTCTTGAAGACCACCAAATCGACGTGACAACTGAAATAGAAATGGTGGGAACAGAAATTACCTCTGCATTATTGTTTAGGTTAGTATACAACCAACCTATCAAGCCCAAGAAGGGAAAAGGGGTCGTCGAGGCAGCTCAAGGGGAAGCTGAGGAAGAAGCTGAGGAGGAGGATCAAGAGGAAGGGGATGTTGAGCTACCTCAGGATGAGGATATCGCTGCAGTCGAAGCTGCTGTCCAAACCAAGCAAGAAAAGAAACGCAAGGCAATCCAAACCAGCTCAAAGGATGTTGATGCTGTCCCCAAGAAAATTCGGGTTGTCTCTAAAGGGAAGAAAATTGATGCTGACCAAGGTAAGTCAGCAGAGAAAAGGAAAATGCAAGATGAGCCTAATGAGCTAGAAAGTGAGGGAACTCCTCTGAAGAAGAAGAAGAAAACTGCTGAGCTGAGTCCATTTGAAGCTGTTCCTCTTGGATTTGTTGTTCATGATGATGCTCACTTCATCAAAGGCCAAGAGATCGACCTTGAGCAAACTCCAGAAGATCAAAAAGAAGAAGAAGAAGAACAAAGTGACAATGAAGGTTAGCATGATTATAATGAGGATGTTGAGCAACATCAAGAAACTTATGCTGAGCAAGAACAAACAGAGAATGCTGAGGAAGTTGAAAGTCCAGCTGAACAGAATGTGACAGATGATGCTGAGCTCCCAGAGCAAGAAATAGTCAGGGAAGGGCTCAACACTGATCTTGGAATTGAATCATCACTTGACTCCATTCCTGCTGACTCACCTCCTCCAAAGGCAAGAAAGTTAAGAAGGCTTAAGAAGAAGGCTTACAAATCTCCAGCTATTGACCTCCTGGATGACTCACCTCCAAGGGATGAAATCACGGACCTTACAACTACTCATTTTAGGTTCTTCTCATCATATCCTGAGCCTTCCATACAGGAAAACCAATTACTCATACCGAGCAACACGCCAAGACTCCAGAAAATCCAAACCAAGCCGAGCAAAAACTAGAAGTCCTAGCTGCTCAGGGAGAAAAGCAAGCTAAGGAAAATCCTACTCAACCTGAGGTGCCTCTCCCTGCACCAACTCAAGACCATGTTGAGCAGGTAATTCTCTCTGCCGATCCACCTCCTTCCCATCCTATTGTGCAGAACATTGAGCAGTCAGCTCATGCTGCTCATCCACATCAAAGTCCAGTTGCTGACCATACTGGCACTTCTACTCAAGGACAGCACCAAACACCTCCTCAATCTGGTGAAACTAGAATTTCGGCCACTGAGGTACATCCTAAGGCACAATTTGCCTATCTTAATGCAACTGAGTCCAGACGTCGCATCATTGACTCGATTCAACATCTTCTCCAGGATTTGAATAATTCTCATGCCGATGCTACTGGGTCTGCAAATGCTGAATCACAAGAGCTTTCGTCTGTCACTCAGCTCCTCAATGAGATCAAGCATCTCAAAGATTTATTAAGTGTCATGACTTCCGTCCAACTCCAGCAACCCAAGCAAGAATCCTTTGTCAAGCTGACTGAGCTGATATTGATGATGGTGAACCACATGAATTCACTTCAAGGACAGATAAATGCCTTACCTACCATCAACACGGGCTATGCTACCTCTGCTGAGTTAGATCATTGTTTTACCAAACTGACTTCTGAGCTGATTGGCGCTCGTGATCTTCTTTCTTCATCTTCCCAATGCACGATGGATGAAATAAGTGAAGCTGTCCGTCTTCTGAATCTGAGCAAAGAGGAGATGGAAACTGACATGGTCAAAACCAATACCATTCTCCAAACCACTCAAAGCCTATTTCGCCATGTGCATCATACAAACGCTCAGCGTGATATCTATGACAAGGCTATCATTAGAATGTACCATCAATCCTATGCCCAACTCGCGGAAGCAATGTCCTGGTTCGCTAAGTCATAAGAATACATGCTCAACATGATCAGCTCCTCCATTCGCATCCCAGGTTGAGTTTTGGATGATGGTGTTCCAGTGCTTGATGGGTTGTTTGAAAGCACAAAACGTCTCAAGGCATACTCCATCAAACTGACTCATGCTGCTCTCACTGACACCTTCATTGCTCCTCCGTCTGATGGTGGCAAAACAGGGGAGAAAAGCCAAGCTGATGGAACTCAGCAAGACATAAGGGAAGCTTCAGGAAGTAAGCAGCGGCAAGACAAAGGCAAGGGAAAATTGTATCAGGCTGCTAGAAAATAATAGCTTAGTCAACTTAGGACTTAGCTTTTTCTATATGTATGCTTGATGACTTGAATATATGTTAAGTATCTTCTCTTTCAAATTGACTTAACTATTTGTGATGCTTATTAATATGCTGACCTGTCTAAAAATTGAACAAACAAAATAATCTCAAATTAAAATACTCAGTACTTACTCTGATACCAAAACTAATCATGTATCAAACTGAGTAAACATTTAAACTCTTCTGAAAATTTATCTTCTCTAAGGTTTAGAGTAAAGTCAAGACAATATATGCAACCCTTACGGGGGAGTAATTTCAGAAGAATAAATGTAATTCAATCATGGGGAATTTCAATACTGAGTTCCATAAATTAAATATTTTGCCAACATCAAAATGGGGGAGTTTGTTGAAACACCTTTCCACAAGATTTTGATTTGACAAAATCATTTAAGTTTAATCCATGATTAAGAGATAATTAAATTTAAGTGATTTGATTTAATTGTACTAATCCGTTTGTTCAATATTGAGTATAAATATACATGCAAAAAGAAACAAAGAGTAAGACAGGACAAAGTCAGCATGAGAACTCAACACAAGCTGAGTGAAGAGCAACTCAGCATAAGAGAAGATAAGTCATCTTCAGAATAAAGCTGAACAAAGAAGCTGAGTGAAACGAATCTCAGCATAGAAGAAGTCTGCTCCAAGTAATAGATTCTACAGAACGAAGCTGACTATGAAAGCTGAGTATAAAAAAGAACTCAGTATGAAACTTGGTGAAAATCGAAGACAGTGATTATCGAAGTGAAGCTGAGTAATCTCCAGGACAGCATGATTGATCCGTTAGCTAAAAGATAAATTCGACAACTGTCTGCACCAATAGTAGAAGTCTTGAATTACACAAAAGCCAAATTCCAAGATGCACGGGTCAACTGTTCTATGCTACAAGACAAACTGCCGCAAGAAAACAAAGTCTGTAGGAAGAAGACAAATCTGACATCTGAAGAATTCAGAAGACAGGATTGGCCTGCACATCTGAAGCTGACCAGAAGTTTGTCCCCCCAAAAGAGCCGTTTTGGACTCAACGGACAAATCAAATTCAAATGATTTGTTCCTCACATTTCAACTATAAAAGGGACAAGGATATCATTTGGAAGATTGCCGATTTACAGAAAGTTACAAGTGAGAAATATACAAATTCAAAGCACTCAAAACAAAAGAGAAAGCTTACACCAAATCTTCCATTCTCTGTGTAAATGCTATTGATTGTTTGTAATCATCTAAAGTGTTCTTTATCTTAAAAGGAACAAGTGTGTGATCAATTGTAATATTGAGAGTGTGCGTGCTGAGTACTTGGTATTTAGTACTTAGTGATAGAGAAATCTAAGTGCTGGGTTGTAACACTTAGTAGGAGTTGAGTAGACGAATAGAGGAAGGTACTCTTGCATATTCATCTGCCTGTAATCGGTTTGTGCTCCACCCTTAAAGAGCTCAGTATTGGATTTTGAAATCCCGGAGGATTCTGGGGACTGGACGTAGGCGGAGAGGCCGAACCAGGATAAGTGATACTGAGTAATTTCTAACTCTCTCAAATATATATATGTGCTTGTGTTGGTTGTAATATTTACTCAGCATATAAACTATTAGAAGCTGACACTGAGTAAATTGGAGTGCTGAGTTCTACCACACAAGTGTCAATTCCCAACTCACTAGTAAAACAGTCTTAGTCAGCATCTGACTAAAGCTGTCTTACATTAAGTTCGGCCAAGCTGACCAAAGGCTGAGTCAATAAACTCACCAAAATTATTAAGTCAGCAAGATTAATTAGCGAAAAAGTTATATTAGTTCCTAACCCCCCTCTTGGAACTAATCACACGGGACCAACACTGCCTGCATATGAGGCTATGATTTGCAGAACACAGGTGCAGCCGTTAAGAAAGTTTCTAGTTGACAGGAGAGTCTCACCATTGATTGACTGTCACATGCATCTCAACTCTCATTTTAGGACACAATTTCATTCTCCTATAAATATAAAATACATAGTACACTAAAAATATCGCCAATTCATTTTCTTTACTCGCCTAAGCTTTGCATTGTCCAGTATCTTTTCCCTCACTAACTTAAGCATTGAAGTAGGGTCCTCGATCTCTCCTTGATCATTTTATGTCTTATTTCAAGTATCTAAAGCGTCCCATCAAGCTCAACTCAGATTGTATCACATCAAATTGGTGCAGTTAGCGTGAATCTGGAAGATTGACATCATGACTCAGTTAAATAGCTTTGTGATTCCGGCATCCTTTAACATTCGTTCGGCGTTAACTCAATTGTCAAGGAATAGAGCCTTGTTGATGACAATCTGGTGGAACCTATTTAGGTTACACCGAAGTTTGATCATCAAATGGAGGCCTGTTTGGATTATTTGGATCTAGAAAAAGGAAATGCATGGATGAAATCACCAAGAAACTCCTCTACAACGTGGGTTCAGTCTAAGAATCAAGGAACGCCCTTAGAGCCGAGCATGCAGTGGAGATGGCAACTCTTACAGCAAAGCTAAAGGAGATGATAGTTGGGAAATGATCTTTCTATTGAGCTATTAGACGTCGTTTATCTTTTTTGTGGTTCCATATCTATGATAGCTTAGATCTTGTCAGAGTTAGCTTCTATCCCTCTTTATGAGACCATGAAACCTAGAAATTTGTGAGAACTTACACCGAAAGTGCATTTTTCTAGGTTTAGCTTGAGGTCATATTCCTTCAACGTTTGGAAGATTGTCTGCAAATTTGAAGCATGCTCTTCAATGGCTTTACTCTTGGCTATCATGTCATCCACGTAAATCTTAATTTTATCACTAGTTGGGTCATTGAGGATTTTGTTAACTAGTCTCTGATATGTAGCAGTCATGTTTTTTGGGCCGAAGGTCATGACCTTATAGCAATAAGTTCCCTCGGGGGTGATAAAACTGGTTTTCTCCCTATCTCCTTCAGGCCTCAACCATGGGGATTTGGTGATATCGAATTGCTTCATCTAGCATGGAGTAAATGGCATAGCCTGCTATTGAATCTACTAACATGTCTATTCAAGACAACATATACAAGTATTTTGGGCAAGCCTTATTAAGTTTAGTGAAATCAACACATGATCGCCACTTGCTATTGGCTTTTTTTACACATAATACATTTTTCCACCAAAGGTGCATAATCTACTACTTCGATGTGGCTGCAGTTAATTAGTTTGTCAACTTATGCTTTGATGATTTTTTTCCTTGTAGGTTCGTGACTTCTTTTCTTCTGCCTCACCAGTTCTGCATCTGGACATACATCAAAAGTGTAAGTCATTACCTCTAGGGACACTCTAGTGACATCCTTCGGTCACCATACATAGGCTCTGATATTTCTTTATAATGTTTCTACCACTTTCATTTTCAGCCTAAAAGGAACTCTAACACAACCAATGTCGGCTTCCCTTCAGCCAACCACACCGTCTCAATCTTTCCTACGGGCTCTACTCGTTCCCTTTCTTCTTATCATACTTCGAGGTCAATAAGATTCATTTGAAGTTTTTTACAATTATTTGGTTTCCTTAGACGATCGCTATTCCTCCTTCTGTGGGTATATGTCATGTGAGATGGTAAATAGATAAGGATCCGACTGATTTAGATAATAGAGGTCATCCTATGATGGAATCATATCGAAGGACTGTATCAACCATACGGAATTCAACTTAGTTCCACCTTAGATGTCCTTAACATATTTCCACTTTCAACTTGTACTGCCAAGTATGGGGACCATGTGTCCACCAATTCATACCAATGGAGATAAGGTAGGAATCAACTTGTCTGGCTTCATACTTAATGCCATGTAATCATTCCCCGATGATGATATTCATTGATCTCCCGATGTTAATGAATTCTCATGGTGAAATTTCCGATGAGTGCCTCAATGACCAAGGCATCTTTAAGTGCCTCTTTAGGTGCATTTTTCAAGCTATTGAACTAGACTTGTGAAGTCTCTTCCTTTATTCATATGCTCTTTTTCTCTATATTGATCAATATTTTTAGGGTCCTCCAACAATCACATTTATGACTCCACGAGGAGCGCGCTTCGCATCTTTTGATTTATTTTGCTTTATGGCTAGCAACTTTGATGGCCTCTTTATAAAACGACCCAGTAATCCCCTTTTTCCATTTTGTTCATCTCTATCGCCAATTGTCTACAATCCTCAATGTCGTGGCATCACTCTTGGAACTCATAGTACGTTTTATTGTCGTATCATCCTAAATGCTTGAGCTTCAAAGGATATTCGATACGTTGTTTATTCTTTTCTACCCAGTACAATAATTATTTTCTTAGGGCGTCGATTGCCATGAAGCTATGCTTTAGTTGCTCATTTTTCCTCTTATGATCTCTATCTTTGTCTCTCATGTGATGTTGCTTTGAACTATTATCTGAACTCAATCCTTCCTTGGCATTGGCTCTTTTTAGAAGGGGCCGAGCTTGTGTCCGTCCTATTTGGCAAAATACTTAGCTCGTTGCATGATTTTGTGGAAAATTTTAGGTTATTGTGTCATTAGCTCTTGGACAAAACCTCACTCTGAATTTTTTTTGTCGTGGTGTATACCGCAGCATCAACATTGAGGTGAAGGATCTGTACTCAAATTTCCTAAAAACGCTTCACTTAATCCCGAAGGTTTTCTCTAACTTCATGAACTAGGTAGTTGACATCCTATATCGTTTTTCTCTTAGGTATTGAAGTTATGAAGTGTTATGCGAAGTCGTTTTCCATATAGTTTAAATTTTTTATTGATCCGGTAGGCATTTGCTCGTACTAAAAGGATGCTACCTCCTTTAAAGAGGTGGGGAAAAGACGACACATAATGATGTCATAGTAGTTTTTAGTGCTATTCTGAGGGGGTATTTGAAACTCGTTATATTTTTCCAAAGAAGGCTATTTGAAACCCTATATCATGCACAAAGTGGAGAGCTAGTGTCTGTTACCTCTGGAATCTATCTGATAATGCATGTGTCCATTATAGCACTCCTCAGCTCCTTTCGGATGATCTTAGACCTATTCTCCTTTTCCAGAAGTCTCACATTCTCCTCACTATCAGAGGATGCTTTTCGATGAGTTGTTTGTCGACCTTTAGAAGGTCTTGGCATATTTTTCCTTCTTTCCTGTCGATGCCTTTCTCGAGGTCCAGATCTTATAGAGCTCTTTTGTGCTTTAGTTTTGGCTTGTGGAGACTTCGGATTCATTAGAATATCTTTAGGCTTTGCACTTATGTGCTGGAGACTTTGGTTTATCCAAATGTTTTTGTGGCTTATGGTAGTCTAGAAAGGATTCAAATTGTCTCCCACGCCATTTTTTTATGCGGTGAGGATCTACATCTGGTTACACCCTTCCAGGCGTGGGGGGAGTAGTCTTCCCTGTAGGAATCCTTCAAACTACTCCCACAATAGGATGAAGAGAGTGACCGAGAGAGGTTGCTTCGGTGTCTGCGGGGAGTTCACTGCTTTTCTCTATATCTCATCCTCGTGCTTTCAAATTTGGAATCTAACAATGTGTCGCTCTTATGAAAACAACTGGATAATATGTGTTCAGTAGATCATGTGATAGAATTTTATCGTTTTTCCAGGTTGATGTCTTGCTCCTTGATGTCCAAACTTCCCCTTTAATTGTGCCATTACGACTGCTTTCGTGTTAGTAGTCTCATATACAATGTCGACGTTGTAGAGGAGATGTTTGATTATGTGATTCATAAATTCCATGTTTGAAAGATCAAGGCAACTCAGGCATTTCTCGATACGTATATCAAGCTCAAGAGTAAGTTGAAGGAGTCCTGGTGCATTGACGCTAGCATCTAAAGATGTTTTGGGCTCTTGGATTTGTCTCGAGGATGAGTCATTGTATTGTCAAGATTAGCCATGAGTGTGCATTTGTTCGATAAACACTCACATCACCAATTTCATACGACTGAATTTGAGCGATTGTGCTTTGATGAATGGAATCTCTTCTATGCCTGAGGTAAGATAGAAAAGGGATCAAAGCGGGACCAATGACTAAAGATCCTACTCCGATGCTTAAGTTAGTATAATTTAGGGAGGTGAGCATTAAGCAATTGAGTATGAATTGGCAATAGATGTGTGTATGTACATTGACTCTCACATCACATTCTATTTATAGTACGCCAGATACGATTCTGATAGTCGCTTCAAGATATACGATCTAGTCCCTTTTTAAGAGAGATGTTGACTTTTGGATGAAATATGTAATTTAGATAGTTTGTGGTGTGTCCAAACTAATTCGTAAAGAGAAATTCTGCTACGGTTCCGAATCAATGGACCATACTTATGAAAATAATTTTATTTTGAATTTAAAAAAAATATAAGATCCAAAATCACAACGGTAACATTATTTCAACTAAATTAGTCTCCATTTGCTTAAAAAAAACAAAAATTAAATCTCCATGACTAACTAATTCATTAAGAGAAATTCAACTATGTTTTTTTTTTTTTAAAGAAATTCAACTATGTTTCTGGTACAATAGATCTTATCTATATCTATGAATAAATGATAATTGTATACGTTGATTCTTTATATCAATTATTATTTTAATGAAGTAGTATGCGATCTTGTTTTTCATTTCATCAAACATAGTAAATGTGATAAAAAAAAAAAATTCTAAAGGCTCAACATGTTTCTTCTTCTTGGGTTAATACACATATTTACCCTCATGTTTTTTCGGGAAAACACATATGTCCCTGTATCAAATAAACCCACTAAAATCTCCTTGTACTTGTCACAACCCTACAGATATACCCCACACTAACGGCACGATGATTTGGCACAAACGCCGTTCCACGTGGAACGCCACGTCAACTGCCAATAAATTAAAATGAATCCTACGTGGCAAAGTAAAAAGGGTTAATACACATATTTGCCCTCGTGTTTTCTCGGAAAAATACATATGTCCCTGTATCAAATAAATCCACTAAAATCTCCTTGAACTTGTTAATAAGTTATCATGCCACGTCCCTTTTTTAAAAATTTAAATAATTAAAAATATGTCTACATGGCAGTTCATATAAGTAACAGAAATTAGAATGACTCTCTCTCTCTTTCTTTCGACTCTCTCTCGTTCTTTCGACTTCCTAGGAGAACTAAAAGAACCCTTCGACTCCTCTCTCTCTATCGCAGCGCTTCTTCTTATCATGGATTGACAAAAAAACGAGTGCGAAACCCTATCTTCTTCTGGTTTATTCGACGCAATGGAGAGTGAATAGTTACTCTGCAGTGGAGTGAACAGTGGATTTATGAAAAACGAGTGCGAAACCCTATCTTCTTCTCCTTGGATTTATGAAAATATTACAGCAGTTGCTACATTTGAAAAAGCTGTTATAAGCAAATAGAGAATTGAGAACTAACATGGATGAAATATTATGCTTATAAATCCAGGACGATTTAGAGGCTTTAGGGCAAATTTTTGCACTGCTTCCTCTTCCAATTCTTCAGCAGCAGCACCACCAATTTTCAGCTTTTTTACCATTTCCAAAGGGACATTTACATTTCAAATGCTGATAACTTATTAACAAGTACAAGGAGATTTTAGTGGGTTTATTTGATACAAGGGCATATGTGTTTTTCCGAGAAAAAACGAGGGCAAATATGTGTATTAACCCTTTTTACTTTGCCACGTAGGATTCATTTTAATTTGTTGGCAGTTGACGTGGCATGACGTGGCGTTCCACGTGGAACGGCGTTTGTGCCAAATCATCATTCCGTTAGTGTGGGGTATATCTGTAGGGTTGTGACAAGTACAAGGAGATTTTAGTGGGTTTACTTGATATAGAGACATATGTGTTTTTTCGAGAAAACGCGAGGACAAATATGTGTATTAACCTTTTTTTATAAGATAAAGGCTTAATAAATTAAAATATTATGAGCAAAATCATAAAAATTAGGAAACTCATTACGAAACAGATATGTATGCATAGAAAAGTAAAAAAGGATATGATTTTTGAATTTGAATAAAGGCCGAATCAATAATTAATATAAAAATAATAAGGTACGTTTCAGGTCTACAGACCTCGTATGAAGTGCTCTTTGTCTTTTGGGCAGTGTTTTTGTCGCTACCCGTTGTCTTTTGGGCAGTGTTTACACTCGTTCACATTAATAATCGAAAGGCGAATGTTTGGGTGCGAGGATAGAAAACGTGCAACTGTGGATAAACTCTTAAATATAGATGCAATATAAATGAAAACTATGGTTTTATTTTTCTAATTTTCTTTAAGAAAAAAATATTAATATAAATCAAATAAAGTTAGACAAATAAAATCGCATAGTTTATCTGAAATAGATAGCTCAGCTAATTGGTAAATCATATTATTGGCGGAACGACTAATAAACTTGATATTGATGTTATTAAAAGTACCAAACGAAAGTTATAATAAATAAATATAACGTAAAAGAAAATTATTTATAAATAACATATTTTTATTACAGTTAACAAAAAAAATCTAATAAAAACATTAAATTTAGAATGAAAGTATATTTTATTTTCAATTAAAAGCTTAGTTGCTTATTCAAAATAAGCATTTTTAAATGATGAATCACTAAAATAGTATCTAAATTAATATTTTATAATATATTTCTCTCATATATACAAATTGATAAACTATTTAATACTTTTATTGATCATCTCAAATAGTTTTCAATAATTTTAATTCAGAATAAAATTGTTTCAGCCGATACAATGGTTAGTGGTATAGTTAAAAAGTTTTGAAACACAATTGGAGTATTTGAATAATACTCTACTACATTGACAAACTCAAGCATTTCAAATATTGACATCAACAATTTTGATCAAAGCATTTTCAACACTTTAATTTCTGAAAAAAAAAACGTCATCTACATCAAAATGCGAAAAAAATATTATAAGAAAATATAGTCATATTTGCATGTCATGAATGCCTATAATTTATATTTATTGTCATTGCATATTTGAGATTTTAATTTCTGTTTTTTTATTTATAAAATTGTATTTTCGTGCCCCTACCTCCATTGTGTCTAGATTTGTACTGCGAATTATTTTGTCCTATAATTATTTCCTTACCATTTGTATCTTTTAAGATTTAATTTCTGTATTTTTTTAATATTATTTTTGAGCCTTGGGCAGGCACTCGTCATGTCCATGCCCAGAGATTGTCACGTCCGGGTCTAAATTTCTAGAATTTATACCTTGATAGTAGTATATATTATAATTATTGGGTGTGTGATTTTTATTTGGTGCTATGGAAAAAGTTTGGAGTTAATTTGATGGTTTTAGGTGTAAATTAAAAATTTAGGATAATTTTTAAAAGATTATATAAAGATGGACGACCAAACTGGATATTCGCCAGATTTGTATATATATATATATATATATGGATACGAAGAGGTGGGAGATTATCTTTTCTTTTTATTTCCTTTTCTTTTCCGCTTCTTTCATTTTTAATCTTCTTCTTCGTTCTTCGATCGTTTCTCCACCGTTTTTTTGATTTACGGAGATTCGATCGTCCGAATCACTTGAAATTTAAAACATAGTATCCTTATTCATAGATCTAAGTCCTAACCGAAGAGTTTTTAAGTTTCGCAATGTTTAGAGGGAAACGTCTTAGACAGAATTTAAAGGCGAATCGATCGGTGTATTTTGTTCAATTAGTAGCCAAGGTAAGTAACTATCAACTATATTTTGAGTTTTATATATATAGATAAATATATATCAAAGAATTTTCAGAAATTGATATTTTAGGGTTGTGCAGAAATTTTGTAAAATTGAGGTTTTTCATGATTTTGTTTTTTATTGTGAAATTATGGTTCAAATGAAGCTATTGATTATACTTCTATGTGAA
This sequence comes from Euphorbia lathyris, assembly GCF_963576675.1. Lineage (NCBI taxonomy): Eukaryota > Viridiplantae > Streptophyta > Magnoliopsida > Malpighiales > Euphorbiaceae > Euphorbia > Euphorbia lathyris. The sequence continues at coordinate 32,024,597 of NC_088912.1, forward strand.
TTTCAGATTTTACTTGATTATGTTGATTTAAGGCTTAATTTGGTTGATTTCCATATATACATATATGTTTTTGGTTTCAATATATATATCTATATTGAACAAAATGAATTTGATGATTTCTTACGAATTGTTTTTGGATTGAGAAATCTGTTGCGGTTATTGTTGTTATTATTTTGGATTAAAGTCCAAATATGATTTTTATGATATACAAGGGCTAATTGAAGCCAAATGATTTATGGTTATGAAATAGTTTGGAATTGGATTGTGAAAGGAAATTTGAGCACGTTATGATTTTATGATTTTATATCCATCGAGAGTTATCCGGATCGGTGGTTTTATATTTGAAGACCATGTTCAGTGAGGGACATGGCCTGTGTACACAGTGTGAAAGACCTATTGGGTATGGCAAAGAAGTGTCGGGTAAGACCATATGGGATAGGCAATGTTAAGAGACGTCTCGACTATATATGTGGTTATGGATTGATACTTAAGGGGAGAAACTCGAGGATGGATACAATGTTTTAAGTTCATTTAGATTATGTTTTCGGTTATGATTGATTTTGATATAAGGTTTTACGTTTGATTGATTACGAGTTGGTTTGATAAAACATTTATTTGATTACAAGTTGGTTTGATAAAAAATTTATTTGATTATGAAATGGTTTGATGAAACGTTAAGTTTTAAGTATATTTGAGAAAGTTTTGATTAAATCCCTTTATAAATGTATATATGTAGCTATGTTAAGTAAAGTTTGTTTTTATAGCTGATAGTTTCTTACTGAGATTTTTGTCTCACGTTTTTAAATGTTTTAATGTTTTTAGGTGAGAAAGTACAGGATATAGAGAAGGTTACCGGCCGTTTAGGCGGGGTTTGGAAGTTGGCTGCTTATTGTGAGAATTATGGTTAGAACTTTGGTAGTTCAATTGTAATATAATGGCGTTGGATAATTTGGAGACTCTTAAGTATTAATTATGATCTTTCTATTTCAAGCCCGATGCCGATTGAGGTCGTCTAGGGTCGGGTGTGACAGTTTGGTATCAGAGCTCTAGGTTAAATTCTTCGGGTCTAAGGTTGATAGTAATTGAGGAATATGAATATTTGGTGAAAGCTAAGAAATAATTTGGAATTTTTCGAGGATTGAGTAACTAGCTAATGAGGGGTAGAAATGAGATTTGATGGTTAGTAAAATATTGGATGTATGAAAATTAGTAAATTATTTGATATTTGGCGACATGGGTTACATATATGATCTTAAGTATGACTTGGAATTGATATTTGAGTGCTTAATAGTTAGCTTACAACCATATATACATGAGATATGAGTAAATTAGAACTTTGAGCTAGAGATAATAGAGAATTGTCTATATAGGTGCGGCGGGAGAATCAGATTCTATATGAATCTTATGATGCATTTTACGACCGGATAGAGGCCGAATCTGTCATAGAGTCCTAAATGAAAGTTCTTTATTATTATCTTACGTTTCCAAGGGTTTTTGAATCACCTTAATCGGACTCCGTATGAAAAAGTTATGCTAAAAACGGCATATGTTGGTCATTTTAGCGTTAAACCGGAATTTGGTTTTTGCTTTGATTTTTCTCCTTATTTGAGAGACATTGCTACTGGTTTACATGATAAGTTGGTCTTTTTAGGACTATAGGAGACTGAGGAAATGATAAAGTGATAAATTGAAGATAATAGATATGAGACTATCTTCCTTATGGTTTTATGGTTCGGAGAAAAGATTGAAGTTTCGAGGATTATAGTCTAAATGTACATAAAGATCAAATTGAGTATTTATAGATCAAATAAAGAAATTGAATGACATTATAAAATTTTTAGGTTTTTATTGTGTTTGAGGATATTGCTTAGAGATTTCAAAAACTTTCACATTGTGATTGAAGTAAATCGTATTTGTTATCCATATAGTTTGATGAGAAACTTAAATTTATTTGGAGTTATTAATGGGATGTAGGATGATGGATATAAGAATGATCTATATTGATTTTTCTTATTGTAAGGATTTGATTATAGAGGTTTTATGAAAATAAATAAGTCAAGGTGATATTCATAGAAGAAATATGTTATCGATATAAGATTTATATTTGATTGATGATGGTGACTTGGAGTTCATATTCATCATGATTGGAGTGAAAAATTATAGATATAAGTATTATTATGATGAGTTTTGAAGTTAATAGATATGTGATTAAGAAACCGAAACTGATTATAAAGTGGGAGAATATATTAGAGTTCATGATTTGATGATTAAATATGAGATATGAATTTTGAAGACAAATTTTGCTGATCTTAAACACAGTTTAAGGTAGGAAATTAAGAAATAAATATGATATAAGAGGATATATATGTTAATAATTGAAAATAGAAGTTATTTTTAGTTCAGGTTTGTGTGATTATGGTTTAAGTTTATATAAGGATCAAGTTGAGTGTTTATAGGTCAAATAAGAAAATCGAATATTATAGATTTTGATGCAAATCATTGATTCGAAATATTTGAAGTTTAAGAAAAATATAATATCATACATATTAGCGGTTCAAACGTGATTTTTTTTAAGTCTGTAGAATTTGGAGATAGGTGAAATATAATTGATATATATGCAATTGATGGAATCAATTGTGATTTAAATTTATTAAAGTGAGATTTGGTGTATGTTAGGAAAATAAGAATATAAAGTGTATCATATCATATAAAATTGAATATATGATATTTGAAGTTTTATTGTGGATTTATTGGTGATGGAATTACTAGGTTGACATTTAGAGTTACTAAGAGTTATATTTAAATAATTGTTACAATGATGTGGATGTGGATATGGATAAATGATGGAGTTAATGGAAATAAACCTTAGAATTTGTGGTCTTATGATGATTATGAGTAATCTTGATAATTTGAAATAATTTTGTGATCTTGGAGATTATTTGAGGAAGAAAATTTAGATTAGAGAATGTGAATTTCGAGGACGAAATTTCTTAAGGTGTGGAGAATTGTCACGTCCGGGTCTAAATTTCTAGAATTTATACATTGATAGTAGTATATATTATAATTATTGGGTGTGTGATTTTTATTTGGTGTTATGGGAAAAGTTTGGAGTTAATTTGATGGTTTTAGGTGTAAATTAAAAGTTTAGGATAATTTTTAAAAGATTATATAAAGATAGAGGACCAAACTGGATATTCGCTAGATTTATATATATATATATATATATATATATATATATATATATATATATATATAGATATAGATACGAATAGGCAGGGCCGGTCCTGACAATTTAGGGGCCCTAGGCAAAACAAGTAGTAAGGGTCTCTTTAATATAAAATTTACTAATTGATTTTGTGTTAAGGTGCAAAAATACCCATAACGTTTTGGATCAAGAGCAATTTTACTTCTAATGTCTAAAATGGTGCAATTTTACCCCTAACGTTGGAAGCCAAGAGCAATTTTACCCCTGACATTAATAAATTGGGTTAATTTGATAAATATTTCATCAAACTGTCTTCTTGATCATGAATCTTGTCATCTACACTTCATACATGCGTCATTTTATCAGTAACAAATCACAAACATATGTTGGGATGTAAAAAAAATAAATAAAATATACTATCTTTTGTACGAATTGGACAAAAAAAATCAAAAAATTTACCAAATTTTTAAATATTAATCTCCAGTTCTATTATTAAATTATAAAACACATGAAATCTTTTTTTAGAACGAATTGATATGCAATTGGTGCAAAATGAGAGACAAAAATATATATGTTTTATAATTGTATCTGAAATTGACCTAAATTATCAACGTTAGGGGTAAATTTGCACCATTTTAGACGTTAAGAGTAAAATTGCTTCTCACCCAAAACGTTATGAGTAATTTTGCACCTTAACCCATTGATTTTTATTCATATCATTGTATAAATTAATTTTTAATTTTCAAATTTAATCAAGGTAATAAAATAAAACTTTTTTTTTTAATTTTTAAATTTAATCAAATTAAAAATAGTTATTCTAAAATGAGATAATAAAATAAAACTTGTCTTTTTATTCTTTTTTTTTTTTTTGGTAGAAAAGGAAAAGAAAAACGAATAACAACAAACTACCCAGGAATTAGCCTAGGGAAGCTAACCCCAATCCTATCTTTTAAGAGAAGATGAGAGATGAAACTAGGGGAAACAGGAAGGGTAGTAACGCCTAACGTCCCTTCATGGCCCGCCGCCGCCAAGCGATCAGCAACACGATTCTGCTCTCTAAAAATGTGTCTGAACTCTACGAACTCAAAGGAGGAGCAAAGCCTTATAATAGCTTTGATGAGGTTGCGACTGTTAAGACCCATAGAATGATTCTCAGAAATCATTTTGATTGCTTCCAAATTATCAGACTCCACAGAGAGCCTCTTAACACCCAGCCTTTTAGCAAGATTGATTCCAGTAAGAATAGCCCAGAGCTCCGCAGAAAAGGAAGAACCCAACCCTAAATTCTGGGAGAACCCAGAAAGCCAGACGCCCCCTACATCTCTAAGCACACCTCCAGCCGCAATCTTACCGTTCCTGAGGCAGGAACCATCAGTATTCAGCTTCACAACCCCCTCTCTTGGCCTGCTCCATCCCACGAGATGGACATCACAACACTGAGAGGCTCTGGCAAGGGACTCTCCTTTGAAACTATCGATAATAGAGAAAAGTTTTTTCGAGAAGAAATCAGCTAAGTTTGTCATAAAAACAGTTTTATCTCCAAAAATCTCCTCGTTTCTCCATTTCCAAACTTGGTGACAGATAATAGCAAAGAAAATGTCACCATGCTCCATGTATGGAAGCAACTTTCCTCTAACACCATCAGAGAACCAGTCGACCTCAGAATGTGCCATGAAGGAAGAGAAAATATGGTGTGGGAGAATTTTCCTCCAAACCTCTTTACTATTAGAGCAATCTCTAAGAGCATGGCACAAAGTCTCAACATGGCCTCTGCATCTACTGCAAGCTCCAGAATCAGCCAAGTGCCTTCTGTGCCTATCCGAATTAGTAAGAAGCCTGTCTTTAACGCCCAGCCACAGGAAACTCCTAATACGGAAAGGAACTTTAAGGGTCCAAATCGACTTCCACACATCCGAGGGAGGATCAGATCTAAAGAGAGAGAAAGCTTCAAAGGCCGATTTGCAAGAATAAACTCCATTGTTAGTCAGCGCCCAACAGTGCCTATCCAAGTCTTCCTCTTGATTACTCACCTTCACTCCCCGCATTCTAAGGAGAGTCTCAAGGCTAAAGAAAGTATCAAACTTTGACCAGATCCAGTCCCCTTCCGAGTCAACCATATCGGCAATCCTCCAATTGCGTATATCACTAGGCGGGTGGGAAGAACACACCTCAATTAACGGTTTATCCCCAATCCAGTTATCAAACCAGAAACTAATGGACTTACCATTCCCCACCTCCAGGCCAACTCCCAAGCAGAACTCATCAAACACAGCACTAAGTCCTTTCCAGAGGAAGGAACAATTAGCAACTCTCTCTTTCGGGCCCCCGAAGATTTTGTCTTTCCGATACTTACCACAAAGGAGGCGAACCCAAAGAGAGGAGGGGTTTTGCCACATACGCCAAAGGAGTTTCATTAATAAAACTTTATTATTGTCCTTTGCTTTCCTAATACCCAGACCCCCAGAATCTTTAGGCTGGCAAACCTCACTCCAAGGCACAAGATGGATCTTCCTGCCCTCCGCAGCTTCCCCCCACAGGAACCTACGGTTAATCTTGTCAAGATCATTAAGCACAGGATCCGGAAGCTTACAAGCCTGCATGATGTGATTGGGAGCAGCACAATTAACAGATTGAATTAACGTGAGGCGGCCAGCGAGAGACAGAGTCTTGGCTTTCCAAGTGGCACACTTCGAATTAGCTTTATCCAAAGTCTCTTTGAAGGAGCCTTTAGACACACGCTCACTATGGAGGGGAACGCCCAGATACTTCCCAAGAGAATCAGTAAGAGGAATACCTGAGAGATCACTTAATCTCTTACAGACTCTCTGATTCATATTCTTAGAGCACATCATCCTAGATTTCTGGATATTAAGCTTCTGCCCAGAGGCCGAACAAAAACAATCCAGAATATCCATAATGACTCTCAACTGCTCCTCATTACCCTCAAGAAAGATAAGGACATCATCTGCAAAGAATAAGTGAGTCACCTGGGGACAGAAGCTGTTGATCGCCACAGGGTGGAAACTCCCATTATCAATCGCATCCTGAATCAGGTGAGAGAGCCTCTCCATAGCAATAACAAAAAGGAAAGGGCTCATAGGATCCCCCTGACGGATTCCTCTGCCCGGGGAAAATTCCTCCGACATATCCCCATTGACCATAACTTGAAACACAGGAGAAGAAATACATACCTTAATTAAACTTCTCCAGCTGTCCGGGATTCTAGCTCTCTCAAGGCTCTCCATCAAGAAATCCCAATTAATTCGATCATAGGCCTTCTCTAAATCCAGCTTCAGAGCCACAATGCCTTTCCTCCCCTTCCTAATCTTCATCGTGTGGACCATCTCTTGGGCGATCACCACATTATCCATCATTTGTCTACCAGGCACAAAGCTACCCTGATTCTGACAAATGATCGCAGGAAGAATGCCACGGATTCTATTAGCCACAATCTTTGTAACAGTTTTGTAAAGAACATTACAAAGACTGATAGGTCTCATATGCAAAAAGGAAGAAGGCTTATCAATCTTAGGAATCAGAACCAGGAGGGTTCTATTAACCAGCTCAATATCCTTCGAACCACTGAACACCCCCAAGACAAAATTATAGATGCCTTCCTTCACTACATCCCAATGCTTATGGTAAAAGCCCGCCGGAAGACCATCAATCCCAGGAGCTTTAGAAGCCCCAATGCTGAAGATAGCTTGGTCAATCTCTTTTCGGGAAATAGGTTGAAAGGCCTCCTGACTACAATCCTCACTGATTAAAGGAAATGTAGCAATAGAGTGAGCCCTCTCCAAAAGAACATGTTCCTCTTTGAACAGCTCTCTGTAGAAATCCAGGGCTAAGTTCCGAATAACCTCATCTTCATAAACCCAATCACCATTAGAATCCTTAATGGCCTCAATTCTATTTCTCTACCTTCTGATCAGGGTAGAGAGATGGAAGTATTTGGTATTACGATCCCCATCTCTAATCCAGGACTTCCGAGACTTCTGGAACCAAAGGAACTCCTCCTGCCTAAGCACAGCCTCCAGCTCCTTCTGAAGGGTTCTGAGGAGGCCCTCAAGGCTATGATCAAACCTCCCCTCCAACCTGCGTTGAATGCCCTCCATCCTCTTTAATAACTTGTTCTTCCTTCTGATAATATGCCCAAACACATTCCTATTCCACCCCTGCACCTTATTCCTGAACCCTTCAGCAGCTTGCAGTACATACGAATGAGGTCTCCAACTCTCATGAACGAACTCTTTAAACTTAGGATGGGACTCCCAAGCCAACTGATACCGGAACGGTCTCTTACCCCTAGGATGCTTACCTCTCAAAAGTCTAAACAAAATAGGACAATGATCCGAATGACGGAACGGGAGGTTCAACACAGAGCACTCGGGGAAGGAAGTTAGAGCTAAAACATTAGCGTAGACTTTGTCCAATCGAACAAAAGTATTATTACGCTTCCAAGTGAATTTATGACCAGAAGCCCCCAGATCGGAAAGCCCACATAAATCCATACTATTCTTGTGATGCAGACAGCGATTAACATAATGATTGGATCCCCCTCTCTGATCACTCATAAAGGCGATATCATTGAAGTCACCCGCCACAAACCAGGGCTCCGAAATGCTGACACTCATAGAATAGAGAACCTCCCAGAGCCGTTTTCGATTAGACAAGATAGGGTCAGCATACACAAGGGTAATAAAAAAGGAAGTATTGCCGGAAATACTCACTTTACAATGAATGAACTGCTTATCCATGCTAAGAATATCAAAATGAATCCGATCTGGCCTCCAAAAAAGCCAAATCCCCCCAGCCCGGCCAGTTGCCTCCGATCTAACACAGTGCCAGTTCTTAAACTTCTTAACCACCTCATCTGCTTTCTCACCACTAATCTTAGTTTCCAAAAGAGCAAAACAAGATGGATTAAACTGCTTAATAAGATCATTAATATGGATACGGGTAGCCTTGCTAGCCGCACCCCTAACATTCCAAAATAACAAATCCATAGAAAGGAGGACAACTGACCACACCCCTACCCTAAGCTAGGTATTTACTAGGGGCTCCTGAGAGCCTTACCGAGGTACCCCCGGGCCCCCTCTTATCTGGAAACGCCAAAGTGTTAAGGCCACTTTTTTGTTTTCCTTTAAGCTTTTTCATATTAGTTTTGTTAACTCCCATAGATTTCCCAATCCCAGGATCAATACCAGGAACAGGAATACTAACCTCATTTGAATTCTTCATCCTTCTAGCTGCAAGGGTCAGGGTCCCCCCCTGGGCTTCATCCTTAGAGACAAAAAGTGGGTTCACGGATTCAACCACCTTCTCGACTGGATCTACAGACTCTAATCCTGGAATACTCTCATCCATATGATTCTCATCTTGGTCTGACTCTTGAACTTCCTCAATCATCAGGGCCCCAAATCTGGACCCAGGCAAGGCTACTGAAGAAACCCCAGCCTCCTTTCTAGCTTTGAGGACAGGCTTCTCCTTGACATTTGGAATAACAGTAGCTTTAGGAGAAAGGGACTTAGAATTTGTGTTGATGTCAGGAGGACGATTGTGAACCACTGCAGGTTGATTCCTACGTCTAGCGGGCCTCTTTGCCACCATCCAGGGACCAAAGTTCCCTTCATACCCCTGGTTCCCTCCAGTAATCCGCACACTACTCTCAACCCTCTCTATAACAACCCTCTCCCTTTTAGGGCAACCCTCCTGAGAATGACCATACATGCCACAATCATAACAGATGTTATGTAAACCTTCATACTCAATAAAGAACACTTTATCCTGAACACAGAACTTAGAAAGTAAAGGTTTAGCCAGATCAACATCTATACATACCCTAGCAAACTTACCCCTAATGGCCCCAATTGTAGTCTTGTCCACATGGTGGACCTTACCAACCAAACCTCCTATTTTACTCAGAAAGTTTTCACTGTAGTACTCAATGGGAAGGCCCGGGAATCTTACCCAAGTCAAGATCCTGTTAACCGAACAGTCGTGAGGATTAAAATTAGGAACCCAAGACCTTAAGGCCAAAACATGATTGGAAATGATATATGGGCCTCCCTTGATAACCGAATTATAATCCTCAACCCTAGTAAATTTAATGACATAGTAGTCATTTTCCAGGTCAGTAATACTGACTTTACCTTTTCTTGCCCACTGCGCTTGTATTCTTTGGGCAAAATAGTTAAAACTAATTCGCTTACCCAGGACAGTAACAATCAAAGACACCTTCCACTTCTCTCTAAGCTCACGCTTCTCTGCAGCGGAAAGTCTAATGACCGGACAGAGAGGATCCTCCTGGCCATTATCTTCCTTATCAGAATCCGAGAACATATCATCAGAATCTCCCACCATTAAAACTTCCTCTAAAACCGGCTCTTCCTCAGCCACCCCCATGACCGTGTCCTTCCAAGAGTTTTTACCAATCTCGCTCATCTGAACCCTAGGTCTGGGGGAGACCGTCTTCCCATGAGCTACTCCTACAACACCCACCCTTCCCGAATTATTAGAAACATCCAGATCCGAGGCAGCCTGCCTCCCCGTCGTAGCCCCTGCCTGCCCCTCACAGCCCGGAGGAGAGGATCCCGCGCAAGGCACTGCGCCGACAGCCCCAGCCCACTGCCCGACCGAGGAGCCGGCAGCGCCTGGGCAGTGCCCGGCACTATCGGCGCATAGCCCTGCGCCAGGCACCCCCGGCCCCACTTCTCCCCTCGAGATTAGGGGAGCCTTACCCCCGGCATCAGAAAACCCAGCCGCCCGTATCTCCCATTGATCCGCACCCAGCCGCGACAACCTTGTCGAATCTGCCGCCTGTGGATCGCAAAGATCCGTCCCCAGCCGCACGGGCGGCGCCCGCGAGAACCCTGCCGACGCACCATCCATGCCCACGAGATCCCTACCGACGCCCCTGGATTCCCCTGCCTCCACCCCGCCAAGCGCCCCGCCCCGATCTACACCAGGTGCACGCTCGCCGCCAACAAAACTTGCCTCACCCTTCTCGCCCCAAACCACCAGGCCACCGCCCCCTTCCTTGCCGCAAATCCCCTCCAGATCCGACCCCCCCTCGCCGGCCACAGCCCCACTCTCCCTAGATCTATCCCTAACACGATTTACCATGAACCCTAGCCGAGAGAGAGAGAGAGAGGAGATAGATCTAAAAGAGAGAAAAAGATCTAAAAGAGAGAAAAAGATATAAAAGAGAGAAATAGATCTGAGAGAGAGAGGATAGATCTAAAAGAGAGAAATAGATCTGAGAGAGAGAAGATAGATCTCAAAATTCTCCATCTTCATAAAAATTCTTCACCATGACAACAGATCTGAGAGAGAGAAGCCAGATCTGAAAAAGAGAAGATAGATCTCTTACAGACTCTCTGATTCATATTCTTGACTACCCATAACATTTATATATTAAAAATACATCAAAAAAAATGGCAAAGATGAGAATTGAACCCACACCCTCTTTAGTAAAAAGACAATGCATTACCATTATGCTAGTTTCAATTTATGTATAATATTTAAAACATATACAATTTATTTACAAAGCTAAAAAATTTTTTGGGCCCCCTTCCAACCTTGGGCCCTAGGCCGGCGCAACCCGGGCTTAGGCCCGGGGCCGGCCCTGCGAAGAGGTGGGAGATTATCTTTTCTTTTTATTTTCTTTTCTGCTTCTTTCATTTTTCATCTTATTCGTCGTTTTTCGACCGTTTCTCCACCGTTTCTTTGATTTACTGAGATTCGATCGTCCGAATCACTTGAAATTTAAAACATAGCATCCTTATGTATAGATCTAAGTTCTAACCGAAGAGTTTTTAAGTTTCGGCAGTGTTTGGAGGGAAACGTCTTAGACAGAATTTAAAGGCGAATCGATCGGGTGTATTTTGTTCAATTAGTAGCCGAGGTAAGTAACTATCAACTATATTTTGAGTTTTATGTATATAGATAAATATATATCAAAGAATTTTCAGAAATTGATATTTTAGGGTTATGCAGAAATTTTGTAAAATTTGGGTTTTTCATGATTTTGCTTTTTATTGTGAAATTATGGTTCAAATGAAGCTATTGATTATGCTTCTATGTGAATTTCAGATTTTACTTGATTATGTTGATTTAAAGCTTAATTTGGTTGATTTCCATATATACATATATGTTTTTCGTTTCAATATATATCTATATTGAACAAAATGAATTTGATGATTTCTTACGAATTGTTTTTGGATTGAGAAATCTGTTGCGGTTATTGTTGTTATTATTTTGGATTGAAGTCCAAATATGATTTTTATGATATACAAGGGCTAATTAAAGCCAAATGATTTATGGTTATGAAATAGTTTGGAATTGGATTGTGAAAGGAAATTTGAGCACGTTATGATTTTATGATTTTATATCCATCGAGAGTTATCCGGATCGGTGGTTTTATATTTTAAGACCATGTTCAGTGAGGGACATAGCATGTGTACACAGTGTGAAAGACCTATTGGGTATGGCAAAGAAGTGTCGGGTAAGACCATATGGGATAGGCAATGTTAAGAGACGTCTCGACTATATATGTGGTTATGGATTGATACTTAAGGGGAGAAACTCGAGGATGGATACAATGTTTTAAGTTCATTTGGATTATGTTTTCGGTTATGATTGATTTTGATATAAGGTTTTACGTTTGATTGATTACGAGTTGGTTTGATAAAACATTTATTTGATTACAAGTTGGTTTGATAAAAGATTTATTTGATTATGAAATGGTTTGATGAAACGTTAAGTTTTGAGTATATTTGAGAAAGTTTTGATTAAATCCCTTTATAAATGTATATATGTAGCTATGTTAAGTAAAGTTGGTTTTTATAGCTGATAGTTTCTTACTGAGATTTTTGTCTCACGTTTTTAAATGTTTTAATGTTTTTAGGTGAGAAAGTACAGGATATAGAGAAGGTTACCGACCGTTTAGGCGGGATTTGGAAGTTGGCTGCTTCACGCCCGATGCCGATTGATGTCGTCTAGGGTCGGGTGTGACAGAGATGGCTTTGATTAAAAAAATAAGTACATATTTACCGTTCTCTAAAATAAGGTCATATGTTGACCGGAAACAAGCTTGTCTAAGATGCTCAACCATTATTGTTGCATCAGTCTTAACCAAATAATTATCAAAGTCATAATTTTTTAGCTAACTAATAGTCTCTCTAATCACTACAACCTCTCCATCTTTAGTCAAATAATTATCCAACAATAATTTCGAAAAAGCCCTATAAAAAAACATTGTTACTATCATGCAACACACCCCCAAACCAAGTAAACCTAATACCGGAATAATCGATGCGTCAATGTTATGCAAAACATATTCATATCTGCAATCAGCCTCCTGTTGACATAAATTGTGAGATTTAAGTTGGGTGTCACACCCGACCCTAGACGACCTCAATCGGCATCGGACGTGAAATAAAAAGATCGCAATCAATACTTAAGAGTCTCCAAATTATCCAACGCCATTATATTACAATTGAACTGCCAAAGTTCTAACCATAATTCTCACAATAAGCAGCCAACTTCCAAACCCCGCCTAAACGGTCGGTAACCTTCTCTATATCCTGTACTTTCTCACCTAAAACCATTTAAAACATTTAAAAACGTGAGACAAAAATCTCAGTAAGAAACTATCAGCTATAAAAACCAACTTTATTTCACATAGCTACATATATACATTTATAAAGGGATTTAATCAAAACCTTATAAAATATACTCAAAATGTAAAGTCATAATATAGTCTAAGGATTAAACCAAAATCCAAAAATATATATAATCTTGTATTCATTCTTGAGTTCAAAACCTTATAAAATATGGTAATCAAATAAGTGTTTTCTCAAACCAACTCATATATAATCAAACGTAAAACCTTATATCAAAATCAATCATAACCGAAAACATAATCCAAATGAACTTAAAACATTGTATCCATCCTCGAGTTTCTCCCCTTAAGTATCAATCCATAACCACATATATAAGCGAGACGTCTCTTAACATTGCCTATCCCATATGGTCTTACCCAACACTTCACTGCCATACCCAATTGGTCTTCAGACTGTGTACACAGGCCATGTCCCTCACTGAACATGGTCTTCAAATATGGAACCACCGATCCGGATAACTCCCGATGGATATAAAATCATAAAATCATAACGTGCTCAAATATCCTTTCACAATCAAATTCCAAACTATTTGATAACCAAAAATCATTTGGCTTCAATTAGCCCTTTTGTATCATAAAAATCATATTTGGACTTCAACCCAAAATAATAACAACAATAACCGCAACAGATTTCTCAATCCAAAAACAATTCGTAAGAAATCATCAAATTCATTTTGTTCAATATAGAGATATATTGAAACCAAAAACATATATGTATATATGTAAATCAACCAAATTAAGCCTTAAATCAACATAATCAAGTAAAATCTGAAATTCACATAGAAGCATAATCAATAGCTTCATTTGAACCATAAGTTCACAATAAAAAGCAAAATCGTGAAAAACCTCAATTTTATAAAATTTCTGCATAACCCTAAAATATCAAGTTCTGAAAATTCTTTGATTATATATATATATATATATATATATATATATATATATAAAACTCAACATATAGGTGATAGTTACTTACCTTGGTCACTAATTGAAGACCACAAACCCGTTCAATTCGCCTCTAAACTCTGTTTAAGACATTTTCCTCCAAACACTGCCGAAACTCAAAAACTCTTCGGCTAGGACTTAGATCTATACATAAGGATACTATGATTTAAATTTCAAGTGATTCGGACGGTCGAATATCCGTAAATCAAAGAAACGGTGGAAAAACGGTTCGGGAACGATAATCTGCAGAAGAAACGGAAAGAAGAAGAAAAAGGAAAAAGAAATCAGATAATGATCATCTCTCCCCACCTCCTGCATATATATATATATATATATATATATATATATATATATATATATATATATATATACATATCTGGAGAATATCCAGTTTGATCTTCATCTTTATATAATCTTTTAAAAATTATCCTAAACTTTTAATTACATCTAAAATCCCCAAATTAACTCCAAACTTTTCCTATAACACCAAATAAAAATCATACACCTAATAATTATCATATATACTAATATCAAAATATAAATTCTAGAAATTTAGTCACGGACGTGATAATTCTCCCCACCTTAAGAAATTTCGTCCTCGAAATTCACATTCTCTAATCTAATTTTTCTTCCTCAACTAATCTCCAAGATCACAAAATTATTTCAAATTATCAAAATTCTTCATAATCATCATAAGACCATAAATTCTAATGTTGTCTTCCATTAACGTCATCATTTATCAATATTGACATCTTAATATACTCTTAGTAACTCTAAACTTCAACTTAGTCAATTCCATCACCAATAAATTCACAATAAAACTTCAAATATCATATATTCAATTTTCTATCATATGATATACTTTATATTCATATCTTTCTATCGTTAAACCAAATCTCACTTTAATAGATTTAAATCACAATTGATTCCATCAATTGCATATAGATCAAATATATTTCACCTATCTCCAAGTTCTATAGACTTCCAAAAAAAATCAATTTTGACCCCCTAATATGTATGAGATTATTTTTTTCTTAGATTTTCCAAATAATTCGAATCAATAAACATCACACACCTATAAGCACATTTCATCATAATAATACTTAAATCTATAATTTTTCAGCCCAATCATGATGAATATGAACTCCAAGTCATCATCATCAATCAAATATAAACCTTATATCGATAACATATTTCCTCTATGAATATCACATTGACTTATTTATTTTCGTAAAACCTCTATAATCAAATCCTTATAATAAGAAAAATCAATATCGATCATTCTTATACTCATCATCCTACATCCCATTAATAACTCCAAATAAATTTAAATTTCTCATCAAACTATATGGATAACAAATACGATTTACTTAAATCGCAATGTGAAAGTTTTTGAAATCTCCAAGCAATATCCTCAAACACATTAAAAGCCTAAATTTTTTATAATGTCATTCAATTTCTTTACTTGATCTATAAATACTCAATTTGATCTTTATGTAAAGTTAGACTATAATCCTCCAAACTTCAATCTTGTCTACAAACCATAAAACTATATAACCAAGGAAGATAGAGTACCTAAATTACGATAATCACTTTTCTCCAAACTCCAAATGCTATCTTTACCCATATAGAGTCAGTAAAATTTATATTGTCATCCAATTTTCTTATTTGACCTATAAACTCTTAATTTGATCCTCATTATATAAACTTACACTATAATCACACAAACTTCAACTAAAAATAACTTCTATTAACAATATATGTACTATAAAATTTCAATTATCAACATATATATCATTTTATATCATATTTATCTCTTAATTTCCTACCTCAAACTGTGTTTAAGATCAGAAAAATTTGTACTCAAAATTCATATCTTAATTATTTCCTCAAACAATATTTAAGCTTACCAAATTTTCATATTTAATCATCAAATCATGAACTCTAATATATTCCCCCACTTTACTTCTCATTGATCACTAACATCGGTATCTCTCTAAACATAATTTATATAACTTTCAATAATTCTAAACCTCAACTCACGGAAGTTCACCAATAAAACAGTAATTTCAATTTCAGATCTCATTTATCTCCCAATCATTAATCAACTTTCAAACCCATTAAATAAAACCTCCATATTTTATCTTCCTCAATCCCATATCTATTAACTTCAATTGATCACTTTATCATTTCCTCAATTTCCTATATTCCTAAGAAGACCAAAATGTCTCTCAAATAAGGAGCAAAAGCCAAAGCAAAAATCAAATTCTGGTTTAACGCTAAAATGACCAACATATGCCGTTTTCAGCATAACTTTTTCATATGAAGTCCGATTAAAGCGATTCAAAAACCCTTGGAAACGTAAGTTAATAATAGAGAACTTTCATTTAGGACTCCATGACAGATTCGGCCTATATCTGGTCTAAAAATGCATCACAAGATTCAGGTACGAATCTGATTCTCCCGCAACACCTATATAGACAATTCTCTATTATCTCTAGATATTCATACACCCAATATTTTACTAATCATAAAATCTCATTTCTACCTCTCATTAGCTAGTTACTCAATCCTTGAAAAATTTCAATCGATTATTTCTTAGCTTGCACCAAATATCCATATTCCTCAATTACTATCGATTATTTCTTAGCTATCACCAAATATTCATATTCCTCGATTACTATCAACCTTAGGTCCGAAGAATTTAACCTAGAGCTCTGATACCAAATTGTCACACCCGACCCTAGACGACCTCAATCGGCATCGGGCGTGAAATAAAAAGATCGTAATCAATACTTAAGAGTCTCCAAATTATCCAACGCCATTATATTACAATTGAACTGCTAAAGTTCTAACCATAATTCTCACAATAAGCAGCCAACTTCCAAACCCCGCCTAAACGGTCGGTAACCTTCTCTATATCCTGTACTTTCTCACCTAAAACCATTTAAAACATTTAAAAACGTGAGACAAAAATCTCAGTAAGAAACTATCAGCTATAAAAACCAACTTTATTTCACATAGCTACATATATACATTTATAAAGGGATTTAATCAAAACCTTATAAAATATACTCAAAACGTAAAGTCATAATATAGTCAAATGATTAAACCAAAATCCAAAAATATATATAATCTTGTATTCATTCTTGAGTTCAAAACCTTATAAAATATGGTAATCAAATAAGTGTTTTCTCAAACCAACTCATATATAATCAAACGTAAAACTTTATATCAAAATCAATCATAACCGAAAACATAATCCAAATGAACTTAAAACATTGTATCCATCCTCGAGTTTCTCCCCTTAAGTATCAATCCATAACCACATATATAAGCGAGACGTCTCTTAACATTGCCTATCCCATATGGTCTTACCCAACACTTCACTGCCATACCCAATAGGTCTTCAGACTGTGTACACAGAAATATTAGAATTCTATTAAATATAAAAATTTCTATATTCTATTAAATATTAATATAATAATTATAGAATATATATATATATAATTTATATTATATATAATTCTATATAATTAGAATAATATAATTAACATTCTATCTAATTAATATAAGAAAATTGACTATTTAATAATATTAAAATATTAAATTTTAATATAATAATATCTAAAAATATATGTAATAATAGAAAAATAGAATATAAAAATAGAAAAATATATATAATTAGAATATATTCTTTTAATAAAAAAGTTTAATAATAAAAAATAGAAATTTGAATAATAAATAATAATCTATTTAATAATAATATTCAAAATTGAATATTCAAAATAATAGAATAAAACAATAGAAAACAATAGAATATATAAATATTCGAATTCGAATAGAATTCAAATCGAAATAGAATATATAAAATCGAAATGCAATAGAAATCTAAAATATATAATATAGAATAATTAATAAATAAAAAATATTAGATATAGAATATTAAAATATTCTAATAGAAATATAGAATCTACTAATATATTATATAATTAAGAATAAGAAATAATATATAATTAAGAATTATAGATATAGAACACTGAACATGGTCTTCAAATATGGAACCACCGATCCGGATAACTCCCGATGGATATAAAATCATAAAATCATAACGTGCTCAAATATCCTTTCACAATCAAATTCCAAACTATTTGATAACCAAAAATCATTTAGCTTCAATTAGCCATTTTGTATCATAAAAATCATATTTGGACTTCAACCCAAAATAATAACAACAATAACCGCAACAGATTTCTCAATCCAAAAACAATTCGTAAGAAATCATCAAATTCATTTTGTTCAATATAGAGATATATTGAAACCAAAAACATATATGTATATATGTAAATCAACCAAATTAAGCCTTAAATCAACATAATCAAGTAAAATCTGAAATTCACATAGAAGCATAATCAATAGCTTCATTTGAACCATAAGTTCACAATAAAAAGCAAAATCGTGAAAAACCTCAATTTTATAAAATTCCTGCATAACCCTAAAATATCAATTTCTGAAAATTCTTTGATTATATATATATATATATATATATATATATATATATATATATATATCTATATATAATATAAAACAGTAACGATGGAACTGAGGTGTCACTTCCTCATTTTTTAGTGATAAAAAATTTAATATATTAATTTTAATTTTATTATATATATTTATCTATAAAAAGATTATTGTATCCGTACTATATCTAAGAGTTCTACAAAATTTAAATTAATCCCTAAAATCTCTCTAATTCTCTACACATCTATATATAATATAAAACAGTGACGATGGAACTGGGGTGTCACTTCCTCCTTTTTTAGTGATAAAAAATTTAATATATTAATTTTAATTTTATTATATATATTTATCTATAAAAAGATTATTGTATCCGTACTATATCTAAGAGTTCAACAGAATTTAAATTAATCCCTAAAATCTCTCTAATTCTCTACACATCTATATATAATATAAAACAGTAACGATGGAACTGAGGTGTCACTTCCTCCTTTTTTAGTGATAAAAAATTTAATATATTAATTTTAATTTTATTATATATATTTATCTATAAAAAGATTATTTTATCCGTACTATATCTAAGAGTTCTACAGATTTTAAATTAATCCGTAAAATCTCTCTAATTCTCTACACATCTACATATAATATAAAACAGTAACGATGGAACTGAGGTGTCACTTCCTCCTTTTTTAGTGATAAAAAATTTAATATATTAATTTTAATTTTATTATGTATATTTATCTATAAAAAGATTATTTTATCCCATATATCTAAGAGTACTACAGAATTTAAATTAATCCCTAAAATCTCTCTAATTCTCTACATATCTATATATAATATAAAACAGTAACAATGGAACTGAGGTGTCACTTCCTCCTTTTTTACTGATAAAAAATATAATATAATATATAATATATTAGCTTTTATTTTATTATTATATGTATTTATAAAAATATTATTTAAAGTAAATGTGAAAATCAAATAATAATATTTAATTTATATAACACATTTATGTCATCTATATATAATATAAAACAGTAACGATGGAACTGAGGTGTCACTTTCTCCTTTTTTACTGATAAAAAATATAATATAATATATAATATATTAGTTTTTATTTTATTATTATATTTATTTATAAAAATATTATTTAAAGTAAATGTGAAAATCAAATAATAATATTTAATTTATATAACACATTTATGTCATTAATTGTAATTATTAGATTGTATTTTTATTAATATTTATATATTAAGATGAATCCGTGCATCGCACGGGCCAAAAACTAGTATATATATATGTATACATAAAACTCAACATATAGGTGATAGTTACTTACCTTGGTCACTAATTGAAGACCACAAACCCGTTCAATTCGCCTCTAAACTCTGTCTACGACATTTTCCTCCAAATCCTGCCGAAACTCAAAAACTCTTCGGCTAGGACTTCGATCTATACATAAGGATACTATGATTTAAATTTCAAGTGATTCGGACGGTCGAATATCCGTAAATCAAAGAAACGGTGGAAAAACGGTTCAGGAACGATAATCTGCAGAAGAAACGGAAAGAAGAAGAAAAAGGAAAAAGAAATCAGATAATGATCATCTCTCCCCACCTCCTGCATATATATATATATATATCCATATCTGGAGAATATCCAGTTTGATCTTCATCTTTATATAATCTTTTAAAAATTATCCTAAACTTTTAATTACATCTAAAATCCCCAAATTAACTCCAAATTTTCCTATAACACCAAATAAAAATCATACACCTAATAATTATCATATATACTAATATCAAAATATAAATTCTAGAAATTTAGTCACGGACGTGACATTGGGCATATTGCCACTATTTTACACGCGAACAAACAAAACGAAATACATCAGCAGGTGAAATGTTAAGCTCTTTCCAAACAAAATCATTTCTTCCGGATCAAATCCCCCACAATCATAGTCCAGACACAAGTTTAACCAAAAGTTATGGAAGAAAAAATATGACACATCCAATAAAAAAACTAACTACATTCCTATCCCTCCCAAACCTAAGCATTCTCAACACTAATTGAATGTATACACCACAAACCATATGCAAAAGGCTTTCAACTTCTACATTACATAAAACACATGGAGTATTAATATTAACATGTCTTTTAACAAAAGATTTAGTTATATGAATAACTTCATTGTATGCACTTCAAATCAAATTTTGAACCTTAGGAAGAACTTTCAACGTCTATAAATGCTTTCAAACCCAACTAGTTGCATCAGGTCGTAAGTTATAAAGCCATCTACATGCACTATGCAATGAATGATTACCGTCATGCCCAAACCTCCAAAACCAACCATCTTGATCAATTAAGGAAAATAAAAGAATGCAAGAATATTTGCTTGATCATTAGAACTAAACACATCTCTAATAACATCTATATCTCTCATCATTTCTCCTATAATGAAAAACGAAGAAACACAACATTACGTAAATCTTCTTGTTTCAACTATTAGTTGATAGTTATTACGATTATTATTATTATTAGTTGTTATTAGTTATTTTCTGTTCTAGTTGTGTTGTCAACTAATTAATAATTATTATTTTATAAAATTGTAATAAAATGTCAATACTATGTAAAATATATGATATTAATATGTTTTAAATGAATCAATAAAATAAATTATAAAAAAATAAAAAATATATTAAAAATACCTTAAATAAAAATTTATAAATAATAACTTATTAAATATAGCACAAACTTGTTTTTTCATCATCGTGTATTAAAAACACATTAAAGAAAAAACACATTTATGAAAATAATCAAATTAAAGTCTAACTTTTTTATAGTTGAGAGTGTAAATTAAAAGTAATTCCGAAAAGTTAAAACAAATACTCTTTTAATTTTTTTTTTGAAGAAAAACGAAACTCATTCAATAAATCAAATCAGAAGAGATAATCCCCTGCAACCAGACTGGAGCAGAAAACGACACAAACTCGCTAGCATTGGACAGGGCATGCCGTGCAACGGCATGAGCTCCCTTGTTCGCTAGGCGCGGAGAAAAAGACACTGTGTAATCGTGTCGGCTACTTAAGAGAAACTTACAATCCTGAATAATTGAACCAAAAACAGAAAAGTCTAAAACATCGGACCTAATGCTATTCACCACGATCAAAGAATCACTTTCAAAGCAGACATTAATACAGTTCAGATAAGCACACCACAATATAGCTTCACGAAGGGCAAGCGCCTCAGTTTCCCTGATACCTTCGATTAGAGGGAAGATACGGCTTCGGCATGCCATAAATGAACCGTCGGAGGATCGGAGCAACGCTCCAACCCCACTACGCGACTCGGAAAGAAAAAGGGATGCATCACAATTACATTTAAATACACCTGTCGGAGGACGAGTCCACCTCTAGTGCGATTGAGCAGCCGTGTTAGATCTGGCGGCGGGTTGATCAAGAGCCGCGAGGGGTTGAAGACAAGCCGACCTGCTGCTGCTTGCGTCGTCCGTGGCGGTGATTTGGTGCCCGCCAATGCCGTGCGCAGCAGTCCACCGAGGGCGACTCGATCTACCGGAGGGAGGACGGACTGGGGCCGTATCTGTGGGCAGCATCTGACCCGATCTTGGAGCAGCAGGAGGTGTATCCACTAAGCCTTGGGCTGACGCCGTGGCCACATTGCCGGAGGGGGAATGGTTGCTGTTACGGGCAGGTGCCTTTGCTTGGGATTGTCGCCAAGCAGCAAGGTAGGTAATCGAGAGCGGGATTGCCATCTCCGGGAGCTGAAGCTTGCTTATCCAAACCAGTTGGTTTCTTTGATTCCAAATCACCCAAAGAGTCATTTCCACCTTGGTCAGAAATTCATCATCATTGGATTTCAAAACCTGCAAAATAGAGCACGTTAGATAATCAGGTTGGAATACATCCGTATTGATCCCGGATAGGTTCCAACATTCTTGGGCATAGAGGCAACCCACAAAGAGGTGATAGTCATGCTCGACATCGGTATGACAGAACGGACAATGGGTAGGTATGGTCATTCCCCGTTCTACCAACCTATGCCTTGTGGCTAAACATCCCGATGCCATCTTCCATACAAACATTTTAACTTTCGGCGGGATATGTAACTTCCATATTCTACTCCATCCCCCATCAGGGACGGCTCCACTATATTCACCACATTGCGCTCTGTAACCAGATTTACTCGAATACAACCCATCCTTAGTGAAATTCCACATAAAACCATCCTCAACATCTCTAATAGGCAGAATCATTCTGTTGACAGTGCAAGCGTCTGCAGCAGTTAACAAGCCCTCAATCTTACCTCTATCCTAGATTTTCCTACCTTGGACAAAGAGGTCAGCTACCTTAACTTCACTCTGCTGTACCCCAGCAGTCCCCTGAACCATAAACGGCGCTACAGTATTCAACCATGGGTCCTTCCACACAGAGATTGATTTTCCATCACCTATCCTCCATCTTACACCACTCTTCAAGACATCAATAGCTCTCCAAAAACTCCCCCAAACAAAACTAGGATCATTGCCCAATTTAGAGGATAGGAAGGGATCTCTAGGAAAATATTTAGCTTTAAACAACTTCCCTACCAAGGAGTTTGGAGTTACCAACATCTTCCAAGCCTGTTTACCTAGCAAAGCTAGATTGAATTTCTGGAGGCTTCTAAAACCCAAGCCACCCTCACTCTTGTTCCTACAAAGGCGATCCCAACTCTGCCAGTGGATCGATCTTCTGCCTTCCGGTTTCATACCCCACCAAAAAGAATTCATTATTTTCTCAAGGTCCAAACACAGGGACGTGGGCAGTTTAAAAATACTCATGCAAAATGTAGGTAAAGCCTGAGCTACAGATTTAATCAGAACCTCCTTACCTGCAGCTGAGAGGAACCTGAATGTCCAATTGCTCAACCTTTTCCGCAACCTATCTTTGAGAAAACAGAAAATTGCCACTTTAGACTTCCCAATTAGTGAAGGCAACCCCAAATAACGACCCGTATCCAATGGATTAGAAACCTGTAGGGAAGTACAAACATCATTGCGCAACCTAGGGTCCACATTAGGACTAAAGAAAATCCCAGATTTCTGCAGGTTAACAGCCTGACCCGAGGCAACCTCATATTGTGATAAGATTGCCCCAATCTTTGTGCACTCCTCCATAGATGCCCTGAAAAACAGAAAGCTATCATCCGCAAAGAACAAATGAGTGATGATGGGGGCTCCCCTGGCAATTTGGCAACCATGGATGGAACCCTCAACAGACGCTTTGTAATTAGTTTAGATAAGACTTCAGCACACAGTATAAAAAGGTATGGGGATAGAGGGTCACCCTGCCTCAATCCCCTATTGGGCTTAATTGGGCCCACAAACTGACCATTGAGAGCAACAGAATACTCAACAGAGGAGATACACAGCATAATCCACTCAACCCATTTCCCAGGGAAACCCAATTTCAACATAACCAGCTTCAGAAAGGTCCAATCAACTCTATCATAGGCCTTGCTAATATCAAGCTTCAGTGCAACTCCTCCCACACTACCCCTATTCTTCCTTTTCATAAAGTGTAATGACTCGAAAGCCACCATGATGCTGTCAGAGATAGACCTCCCAGGGACAAAAGCCGGCTGATTTTCAGATATCAAAGCCGGTAATACTCTCTTAAGCCTATTAGCCAGAACTTTGGCAATCAATTTGTAGAGAACATTACACAGGGAGATAGGGCGAAAATCCTTCATCCCTTCAGGGCTATCAATTTTGGGGATCAAAACGATAATTGTATCATTTAGTTGTGACGGGAATTCCTTCCTATCCAGATACCCGATACAAGCACGAATAACCTCCACACCAATAATGTCCCAAAATTGCTGGAAGAAACCTGGGTTTAACCCATCAGGACCTGGAGATTTATCTGGATGCATTTGGAACATTGCTACCTTAAATTCTTCATGAGTGAATTGGGAACACAACTCGCTCTGCATGTCATTCGTGATTAATGGGTCCAAAACATCAACTGCTTCATAGCATGGGTTTGCTGGGCTGGCAAACAGATCAGAGAAGTACATGCTAGTCAGGGAGCCAAGGTCCTGCATACCTTGCACCCATAGACCATTGTTGTCCTTGAGGCGCTTAATGGTGTTTCTCTGTTTTCTAGCCTTGACACAAGCATGGAAAAATTTAGTATTCTGGTCACCCTCTTTTAGCCAAAAGCTCTTAGCCCTTTGTTGCCAATGGGTAGCCTCAACTTCAAGAAGCGTGTTTAATTCCTGGCGAGCCTGGAGAAAACTATCGACGTCTGCAGGTACATTGCTGTCAACAAGGCGATCTAGCCTCCTCTTACAAAACTCGATTTGCTTTCTAAACCGCAGGCGATATTTGTTACCCCATTGTTCCATACTACTAGCACAAGCCGACAACTTTTCTTCAAGACTACCACAATTATTACTCCTCCAGCCTGCACGGACAAATTCTCTAAACTCCGGGTCTTGGAGCCACTCTTGTTCGAATCTGAAATGTCTCTGAACCCCTTCCCTCACCGGGGTTGCAAAGTTTAAGAGAATCGGAGCGTGATCCGAATAGGATGAGACCAATGTGCGCAATCTGTGATTGAGGAATCTATCCGCCCAAGTGGTAGTGGCCAAAGCCCTATCCAATCTCTCTCTAACCCACAGTCTAGTGCCACGGCTTCTTTCCCATGTGAATTGACTACCCTGAGTTGGTATATTAAGCAGCATATTCTCCTCAACAGATTCCTGAAACTTTCTCATCAAGCCCTGAGGGTATGGAAGTCCCCCCACTTTCTCTGCATCTGAAAGAATACAATTAAAGTCCCCCATAACCAGGAGGGGGAGGATCGAGCTGGAGCACAGCTGAGCCAGTAAACTCCATGAGCCGCCATGATTGGCCCGATTAGCATGACCATAGAAACCCACAAACCTCCAATCACCCCTCTCATTATCATGCATCTGAACTTCAATATGATGATCCGAGAACGAAACAACCGAAGCCATGTACTGCTTCCTCCAAAGTAGGGCAAGGCCCCCACTTCTACCTCTACAATCAACAGTGAAAGAGCTTTCAAAACCAAACTTTCTTTTCAAGCCATCAATAACAGAACTAGTTACCAGTGTTTCAATCAAAAAACCATATCCGGTTTGCTTGTTTTAATGAGCTCCCCGAAAGACCGAACTGCCCGAGAGTTCCCTAACCCCCGGCAGTTCCAGCTCAGGCAATTCATAATCCTCGGCGGACCTCCCCAGGTCGCGCCGTTTCTGTACCAAGAGAAGGGGAAGAATCTACCAGAGACGTAGAAACTGTCACCTTCGGAATGTTCAAACTCATTTCGGATCCGTTACCTTGCAACTTGCTCATTATTGCCTGCACTGAAATCGAATCCGGGCCCGCACGTCTGCGTTTACGATCCTCTGCCAGCTCTAGTCCCTCCTCATCACTATCAACTGCCATGTTATCAACCACACTTTCCGGAGTATTCTGCAAACTCGCACCCCCACTCCCCACTACCATCTTGCCTTTCTGTTTCTCACTTAACTGTCCCTCATGAATATTCTCCTTCCCTGCCCCCTTCTCTACAGTCGATTTTCCTGTTGTCAGGGATTTAGTACCTATATTCTCTTTAATGCCTCCGCTTCCCGGAGTTGAAATCATAGTCTGGCTCCCCAGCTCTCTCAGCCACTTCACATTTAGGGCTTCCCCCACCCTTCGGGTCGGAGCCTTCAACCAGTCTCCCCATTCCCGTGTAATCTCCTCCGGCTTTAATGTAAAAATTTTCTCACAGTATCTGTCAGTGTGCCCCAATAGCCCACAGATGTAACAAAAAGTAGCCAACCTCTCATACTTGAAAGAAATATAAGCCCACTCCTCCTTACCCTTCCTAATCTTCTTCATCCTTTTTAGAGGTTTTCTCACGTCAATAGAGACTCTAAGACGCATAAACTGCCTTCTCAAAGCAGCATTGTTATTAGGATCATACTCAATATATTTTCCAATGAAATCCCCAATCTGTCTACCAACTCCTTCAGACATAGAACCAATAGGCAAGTCGTAAATTTGAACCCAAAAATCAGCAATGTTCAATTCAACCAACTCAGGGGAAGGCTCGTCCTTCCACACAGCAAGCACAAGTAAATGATTGTCAAAAGACCATGGACCCCCAGCCACAACACGAGACATATCTACTTGGTGATAGAATTCAAAGACATACTTATTTACTGACAATTCAGAAATTGCTACACCCCTCCCAGGTCTCCAAATAGATGCCATTCTGGCTTTCATAGCAACAGTATTTATTGTTCGTTCCGATAGAAAGCGACCAACCAGGGTTAATCCACCATTTTTGGCGATAGGATTAGAAGAAGGCCCACTAAGGTCGAGGGCCTCCTCCTCCCCGTCAGAAAGAGACAGGTTGTTTATAGCTTTCTCCACACCCGCCATATCAAAACAACAGATCAAGATAAGATAGGGCAACATCAAATGGAAACCAACACCACACAGCAAAGGGAAATTCAAAAGAGCCACAAGGACCAACTGTCAATAACCAAACTAGACCAGAGCTTCAAGAACCCAACTCGTAAAGAAAATATCAAACTGCCCCCTGAATACTAATCCTTAATACTACAGCCAAAACTAATCACCAACACAATTCAGAGAAAATCCCAAATCACAGCCCAGGCACAAATCCAATTTCAATTCAAACAGACAACCAATCTCAATACAATCTCCTAACCAATCTCAATTCCAAACACAGCGCAAGCAAGGAACCAAGAAAATAGAGAACTAACCCGATGCACCACAAACGGTGCCGGCTGGACAGGAATGCGGACAGACCCACGGTAGAGAAGGAAGAGCAGTGCGAACCTTACTGAGAATCAGACGGACCGGTGACGGCACAACACCACAAACGAAGAACGAAACCGGAAGAGCACAGACCAGCAGGAGCAAACTCTCACGGTGCTGACGGCGGAGGAGGGACGGTCGGGCTCGCGGCGGCACTGAAACGGCGGCAGCGAGGACGGCAGGAGATCTAGTACTTTGGGTCGGCGGTTATGGGGGATGGGCGTGGAAACGATGGTAATTTGGGGAGGGCGGCTTTCATTTTTCTATATTATAACAACGTCACTCTTTTAATTTTAAATTTTAAAAAATAATAAAACTTCAAATTTTAAATTGACTATTCCTAATAATAATATTTTAAAACTTATATAAAAATATATCTTTCTAGATTTTAAATATTTTTATACCTTTAAACCTATTACATCGTTTTTATCGTCTGTCAAATGTGATAAGATAATATTGTTTAGATATTGTAGATATTTATAACTGTAAATATTTGCTGTATTATTTGAATTGGTCTTTAGATATTATCAGTATTTTCAAATATTCAGTTGTAACCACTTCCATCTCTGATACCATAAAAGTGTTGGAGTCTCAATGGGATTCTCATTATCATTAACGTATTAAATAGATACAGAGATGGAAGTGGTTACAACTGAATTATTTGAAAATACTGATAATATCTAAAGACCAAGTCAAATAATACAGCAAATATTTACAGTTATAAATATCTACAATATCTAAACAATATTATCTTATCAAAATGATTTGGGTAAATTCTAAAAAAAACTCTTGTGGTTTGATGTTGTTCTAAAAAAATCTTTGTGGTTTGTTTTTACAAAAAAAAGGACCGTGGTTTCACCATTACCTGAAAAATGGAAAATTACTTAACACCGTTAAAAGTGCTGACGTGGCAAGGGGTAGAGTTGGAAAAAAAAATTTATTTTTTTTTAATTTTTCTTTTTTCTTTTTCTTCTTCTTCCTCTCTTCCTCATTTTCTTCTTCTTCTTCTTCTTCTCATTCTCCTCCTCCTCCTCCTTCTTCTTCTTCTTCCTTCTTCTTCTTCTTCTTCTTCTTCTTCTCTTTCTTCTCTTCTTCTTCTTTTTTCATCTTTTTTTTCTTTTTTTTTAATTTCCAGAATTCTGGAAAAATTCCAGAAATTCTATCAAACGTGTGGCTTCCCTTTATAATCTTGAATCACCACATTCTTTTGAGGAAATACCTTCACAAACTACATCAATATCAAAATTATGAGTAAACTAAATCAAAATCAGAAAACTTTATCAGGAAAATACACAAATAAAATCCTTTTTCTTACATTGAAAACAACCCGAATAGGATTCCCTTTGCTATCAAACTCCTTCTTGGCAGGATCCATGGAAGATAGCAAAATAGGAATCTACTTTTTTTTTTTATATGGACTCACTCACCTCTCTCTCACAAACGTTTTCTATTTAATATAGCAAGCCAGCCGCTCCTCCGAGGCACTGACTCGGACCTTCAACTCACTCCTACTTTCCATATCTGCATTCTTCCTCTATTTTCCATTCAATTTCGGGTTTCATTCATGGAAAGTCACTGAAAGTCAGAAATTTTTCCGGCCAATCAGGGATTCAATCCCGCCTATGCCCATTACCTCCATTACTCAAAACGCAAAGCTTCATTAATGGGATAACCAACAAATTTTCCAGAAATTCTGGAATTTTTCCAGAATTCTGGAAATTAAAAAAAAAGAAAAAAAAGATGAAAAAAAGAAGAAGAAGAGAAGAAAGAGAAGAAGAAGAAGGAGGAGGAGGAGGAGGAGGAGGAGGAGGAGGAGAAGAAGAAGAAGAAGAAGAAGAAGAAGAAGAAGAAAAAGAAAAAATAAATTTTTTTTCCCAACTCTACCCCTCGCCACGTCAGCACTTTTAACGGTGTTAAGTAATTTTTCGTTTTTCGGGTAACGGTGAAATCACGGTCCTTTTTTTTGTAAAAACAAACCACAAGGGTTTTTTTGGAACAACATCAAACCACATGGTTTTTTTTTTGGAATTTACCCAAATGATTTTATCAGTCAACATAATGACTTCAACATTTATAATACTTTCCATTTAAAAGTCAATATTTATTTTTAAACGATTTTACAAAATTTCGTATATATTTAAAATTTAAACTGTAAATTCTATGCTTTATAAATAGTTGTTGTTTTATCATGAGTAATATCAATAAAATCATATTCTTCTTCTTTTTCTCTTTCTACCTCTTTCATGGTATCAGAGCATGATGGCAGATCCTTTGATGCTCATTACTAAGATTTATCATGACTAGAAAGTGCAAATCGTATGTTGATGCGTTGAATTCCAGTCAAAACATAAGAGAAGAAGATTTGAGTGAATCTGAAGAGAGATTATAAAGTAGCGACTCTGATAACAATCATAACTAAAATTCCAGAGAAAAAGAAGTCGATTCAACAATGAATTCAAAATCGAATTCATCAACTGTCAAAAATAGTAATGATTGTAACATTCGTGTCTAAAATTTCTAAAATTTCGAAATAGATAGTGTAAATTAATAATGAATTTAAGCATATTATTGGGTTAATTTAATGTTTTGAGGTATAAATTAAATTTTTGGATAAGTTCTATAAAAAGAAAATTATAAATTAGAAGTATCAAAGTGAATATTTTTCCAATTACATAATATGTTAAGTAGGTTAATTCAATATTTTTATATAAGATTTTGTAAAAATATGATTAAAACTAATATGATTAAAAATATTATTTATTTATCATAAAAATATATATATTTGGTAAGATTATGTAGGACATACGATGTCCTATATCATGTCACAAATAATTTATAATTTGCTGTGGCTTGATATTAGAAACCTAATCACTAAAATGAGATTATGAAAACATATATATATGTAAGTTATTGACATGGTGAATATATATATACAAGGAGGGAGATGAATCTTTCTTGGGGTTTTATCAAATTTTTTGAGTAAAAGTAATATAGAGTTCTCAAGTAAAGAATGGACTTCGTATGGTCGGGCTAAAGATATAATTAGTCTAATGAGCGGCATGAACTCATAATTGTCAACGGAGCATATCGATGAATTTTCGGTAATCGACGATGATATTTCGGTAACTCTATTTTAGACTCAAATTATTTTGAGCTAGATATGATTTTGTATAATTTTGGTTCTTGTAGTTTTGTCGATTTTAACAGTTTTAGATTTATGATTAATAATTTATCACATGTGGATAATAAAAATATAAATTTTAGACTAATCATCCTTTAGATTTATTAAGGTGAAATTCGGTATTAATAGGCTTTTAGCAGTGCCACGAGTCTAACTGAACATTCGGTCAGAACTAATGATACCGGTTTGATGTTATAAGTTACAATTATGGTGATAAACGAGAATAGTCCGATAAAAGTGTTTGGTGTAAAATTTAGTTTTAAGTTATTTGATTAATATTTAAGTGACTTTAAATTGTCGAGCTAAAAGTTATAAATTAGAAGGATTAATATCGATATTTGTTTGAATATAAAAGTTAGGTACAATAATTTGAATATGAAGTTAGGACAAATATACTTTTAATAGGTTTAACGAGTTCTAATTAATTATTCAGTTTAGATTTTGGGTTTTGGTTCAGTGACCTAAAATAGTCCGGTAAAAATATGCAACTTTAAACGATATTAAATTGTATCGATATAATATTTTGAGCTATTTAATTCTTGAAGTTGGATTAAATTATGAATCGGTATTTTATACGAGTTTTTAATAATTTTACTTATATTAAAAGAATATTTAATCGTAAAGGATTTTGATATTTTGTTTGTAAACTATTTTGAATAACTGTTTACGAAACAGTTATAATTGAAGACAAATGGTTTATAGTTATGAGATTATTTGGAAATTTGATTGTTCCAAAGATATTTGAGCATATTGTGATTTTATGAGTTTTATATCCATCTAGAGTAATCCGGACCGGTGGTTTTATATTTGAAGACCATGTTCAGTGAGGGACATGGCTTGTGTACACAGTGTAAAGACCTAGTCGGGTATTGGCAGCGAAGTGTGGGGTAAGACCAATACGGGATTAGGCAAGGTTAAAGAGACGTCTCGACTATATGATAAATGTGGTTATGGATACATAAGGGGAGAAACTCTAGGATGGATATAAGGTCTTATGTGTTTGGTTATGAGTTGATTTTGATATAAGGTTTTACGTTTGATTAATTACAAGTTGGTTTGATAAAACGTTTGATTGATTACGGCTGGTTTGATAAAATGTTGATATAAAGATATCGATAATTATCTGTGATTTGAGTTGATTTGATAACGTGATTTTAAGGTTTTTTTAAAAAAAAAATTAAAGTTTCGTATTATTGAATCGATAAAGTATTCGCGTATATATAATAAATAAATTTACGATGGTCTGAATGAGTGTTTTTGGTCTATAGTCTATTTCGAAATTAAGTTAAGTTATTAGGAAATTAAATTAAGATTTTAACGAGTTAAAACTTGAGGAGTCGAAATCGTAGATCGAGATACTAAATATATTGTGAGTAGTAATAGCGATAAAATGAAACTATATAGCAATAAAGTGAAGTCTATTAATTTTATTAATGTGTCAATAAGTTGAGAGAACTACCTAAAATGGGTAGAACTACGTGGCTTTGATTCCCGAGTTAAAGATTAAAAGATGTTCGGGATACGTAGGAAGCTTGATAGAATTATCGAGTTCAAGCCAAATAATTAAATTAATTTTAGGTAGTCCGAATAAATTTTGATCTATTAGAAAATAAGTTCGGCTTCTAGGCTGTTAGACGTTCGTTATCCTATTTTCCATTCATGCCCGATGCCGTTTTGGGTCGGGTGTGACAATGATAATCCTGGACTTGTTATTGTCAGCACAATTTTGAATGGATCGAATTACATACCATTGTGGAGATCGACGTTGCTCGTTCTGAGCGCCAAACGCAAGTCAAATCATATTCTTCAAGATGAAGAACTGACAGATAAGACCTCAGATGCATATAAAAAGTGGAAATGGGAGAACGGTCTTGTTTTTTCATGGATTATCAATGCGATGTTCAAAGATCTAGCTGATGTGTTCTCGTATGCACCGACGACTAGAAAATTATGGACAGGGCTGGAGGAACGATATGGAGAGAGCAATGGACCATTGATTTTTCAATTGCGTCGCGAGATATGTAGCTTGAATCAAAGAGGTACGTCTCTCTTTGATTTCTTCAATAAAATGAAACAAATGTGGAATGAATATGCTATTATGAAGCCTCCAATTGCTTGTTCTTGTGAGGCAAGGAAATTAGTATAAGAACAGGTCTAGGAAGAGCAACTTATGCAATTATTATATGGATTAAATTCAAAGTTCGATCATGTGAGAGATCAAATATTGTTGATGGATCCTCTGCCTCCAGTCAACATAGCTTATTCGATGCTTATATGTATCGAAAAGTAGACAAATCCTAATTTCGTTGCTTCTATTCAGAATGATTTTGTGAATTTAACAACTGGAAGCCGAAATTTCAGTAATCGAAAAATTGGAAATGCTAATCATACTAATAATGGTGGCAATCTGAGTGTTAATACAGGCAATTATGGTAATCGGGGTAATAATGCTAATTTCTTAGTGAAAACCAAGGAGGAGAAATTTTGTTCTTATTGCAGAAAAGGAGGACATGGGAAAGAGTGAATGTTTTCATATTAAAGGATATCTTAATTGGTTTAAGGGAAAGAGAGTTACAGGTCCGGCTCTAGATAATCATCAGGCACGTATGTCTCATAAGAAACAAGAGTTTTCTCCAGTAGATGATTTTGAACAAGATGAAGAAAGTTCTGCTAAGAAAGAATTTGTGCAAGAATTGGTGCAGAGAGAAGTACAAAGGATACTCAAAAGGAAAACAACACATGACTATCTTCCACGAGAGTTTTCAACATTTGTAGGGGCATATGCATGTAACAGTTTCGGCTTTAGTTCGCCTAGCATTGATGAGTGGATAATTGACTCAGTAGCAACAACTCATACGACATATAATGTTGATTTATTGATGAATATGGTCAAATTTGATGTCCATAAGAGAGTACTTTTTTTTGGCAACTGGTGAGGCTCAAATAGTCAATCATAAAGGAGAAGTATTATTTGCTGAGAATTTCAAATTATTGAATGTGCTTTATGTTCCCAAATTAAAATACAATTTGATGTCAGTTAGTAAACTGATGCAAGATCAAGGCGCCTTATTATGCTTTTGGGCCACATATTGTCTCTTGTAAGGCCAGAATTTTAATCAATGGTTAGCAGTTGGAAGATTGAAGAGAGGTATGTATTATTTTGCTAAATATTCTTTTGATAGGAATGTAATTCAAACAGTTGTAAACCAAACTGATTTGTCTTTATCTGTTATAGATAATAATGTTGATGTTGAATTATGGCATAAACGTTTGGGCCATATTTCAAATGAGAAATTATCACATGTTTTCCATTTGCCTAAGAGTTCTATCATTAGTTTTGCTGATTGTGATATTTGCTTAAGAGCTAAACAAATTAGAAATTCTTTTGGATTAAGATCCATTAAGACCTTGCAAGTGTTTGATCTGATCCATGTTGACTGTTGGGGGCCTTACAAATAAACATCTATTAGTGGTGATAGATATATGTTGACTATAGTTAATGATTTTTCCCATGTGATATGGACTATTTCATTTAAACACAAAGACCAAGTGTCAAGTGTACTTGATGGTTTTATCACAACTGTCCATACTCAGTTTCACACTAAAGTCAAGACAGTTAAAAGTGACAATGAGACTAAATTTATGGGGCATTCAACACAACTAGTGTTTGCAAAACATGGTATCACGCATCAAAAAGCTTGTGTGTACATACCTCAGCAAACTGTAGAAAGGCGACATAAAAGTCTTACTATTGTGGCAAAGGCATTACTCAAGCAAGGTGGATTGCATGTTAAATTTTAGGGTGAAGCTATGTTATAAGCTACTACACTTCTCAATATCTTTCGTACTAAAAGTGGAAATCTCCTCATTTTCTGCTATATGGGAAAGAACCAAGTTTGACAGACTTGAAGATTTTTTGTTGTCAATGATATGTGCTAAACAACAATCCTCAAAGAGGAAAATTTGATGATCGATCTGAACAGTGTATCTATGTTGGGATCTCAACTGGGCCAAAAGGATGGAAGATGTATAACATGGCAACTCACCATTTGTGTGTGTCTAGGGATGTTCATTTCAATGAGCATATTTTTTCTTATTCGTCTAACACTATTATTTCAGTACATGACAGGCTTCTAACATCATCAATATTGCTTCAGTCTTTATTTGATAATGATCAAGTTATTACTGATACAGAAGCAAGCACCTCTTTGCAGCCTGTTGGTCCTTTTCTCAGTGCTCAAAATGATGATTATTCAATAGAAAATACACCACAAATGCACATGCCTTCATCAGGAGTTATCAGAACTGATTCACCTCCATCATGTTTTCGTGTTTTTCGTTTTTTTACGTTTTCGTGTTTTTTGTATTTTTCACGTTTTTTGCATATTTCATATTTTGTCACTTTTTCGCGTTGTTCATGTTTTGTGTCTTTTCAAGTGTTTTTTTTTGCGTTTTTGTGTTTTTTTGCTGGTTTTTTTCATATTCTCGTGTTATGTAACGTTTTCACGTTATTCATGTTTTTCGTATTTTTCGTATTTTTACATTTTTTAACGTTTTCCTATTTTTCTCTAAACGCGTATGTTTTGGAAAAAATGTTTTATCCCCCTTATTTCTTCATTCATTTTCCATTGACTTACCATTTATTTTCCTGTCTAAACAAACACGGAAAAATAGAAAAAATATTTTTCTGCAGAATATTTCCCTCAAACAAACATCGTTTTAGTATACGGTAAAATATGAAGCTAGAGACCTATAATATAAAAAAGTAAAAGCAAATAGGAATTTTTTTAGCAGGTGCATAGGGAATATTGAAACTATTTGTCATGCTCTTAGGGACTGTACTAAGAGTAATGAGGTGTGGAGGAAGGTTCTCCCTCACAAGTTACTTTCTACTTTCTTGGCTCACTCTGAGCATGATTGGTTCATCGATGGAATTAGTGGGAAGTTATTGGCTAACCTTGAGCATGGTAATATCTTATTTGCTATTGTCTGCCACCAGATTTGGAAGTGGAGGAATGAGGAAATCTTTGGAAGTAAATCTGTTTCTATTCCTAATTTAGTTGAGTTCTTCTCGGGAAAATTACTCAATATTACTGATAGCTTCAAATGTGATTCTCTGGTAAGGGTGACCCAGAAAAAGTCTATTCATCTCCTTGGTTGGTGTAGGCCTAGGGAAGGGGTGATGAAATTAAACACTGATGGCTCTTGCCTCAAGGACAGTAAGATTGCTGCTGGAGGCGTGCTGAGAGACGAGGGGGGTTCCTGGTTGTCTGGGTTTACTCATAATCTTGGTGTGGGTTCGTCCTTTTCGGCTGAGCTTTGGGGGATTCTTTCTAGCTTGAAGCTTGCCATGCATCTTGGTTTGAGGAAGCTAATTGTAGAAGCTGACAACCTTGAGGCTATCAATATGATCTCAGATACAAATGCTATCTGTCTTAATAGCCTGAATCTTATCAAATGTATTAGAAGGTGTTGTTCTTTCTTTGACTTCTTAAAATTCAGTCATATCTTCAGAGAACAGAACCGGGTTGCTGACCGTTTGGCAGCTGCTGGTCATGATGGGATGTTGGGCGTTTCGATCCTTTCTTCTCTTCTTTTTGAAGATAGGGTGGGAGTTAGTCTCCCTATGCTAATCCCAGACTAGTTGTTTTTGTTTTGTTTTTGCTTTTCATTTCCTTTCCTACCAAAAAAAAAATAGTTAGGAGCAAATTTATCTTTAATATCTAAAATGGTGCAATTTTATTCATAATATTGGCAGCTAAGAGTAATTTTAACATTGGTAGATTAGACAAACATTATTATAAAACATAAATAATTTGTTCCTTATTCTGCACAAATTGTATATCAGTTTGTTAAAAGAAAATCATATTTTCTGTGATTGAATAATATAATTGGAGTTTAATATTTATAAAATCGGTGAAATATTTTCAATTATTTTTTCAACTTATAAAAAAGACAATATATATATTTTTGTAATTTTTTTTTAATTTTTTTCACGTCTAATCATATATTTATATGTTACTAATGAGTGATAAAAATAACTCACATGTAAAGTGTAGATGAACAATATCCATGATCGAGAAGACAATTTGATAAATTATTTTTCAAATTGACAAAGCTAGTGATAAAATTATTCTTGACTGTCAACATTAGCAATAAAATTTTATCATTTTAAACGTTATGAGTAAAATTGTGCATTGCTATTAACGTTAGAGGTATTTTAACATCTTATTATCCTATTAAAAATATATAAAAAGTAAGAAATCACAAATTAACTTTGTTTTTTTTTTTTTTTGAAGAATTAACTTAAACGTTTATGAAATAGGACGATTGAATTATCAGAACTTAAAGAAAAATAATAATTCATTTAGGGCTTGATTGGATGGAGGGTTTAGAGGGGTTAGCAAGGGAAGGGTTAGTAAGGGTTGATAGAAACCATTGTTTGGTAGGAGGAAGGGTTAGTAAGGGTTTCTATAAACCCATGTTTGGAACACAAAAAAATTAGGAGGGTAAAGGTTTGGAGGGGTTTTGAAGGGTTTCTTTTTAACAAATTGCATCTAATTTTGAACCTTCCAATTTGGTGGGTTTGGAAGGGTTAGAAATTACCCTTCCTTCCCATTCCTTCCCTTTCCTTACCTTTCCCTACCCTTCTCTACCCTTCCTTTATTAACTCTTCCCTACCCTTCATCCAATCAAACCCTTAGGGTACACAGTTTAACACAAAACTACAAACCAGTTTTTCAATGCTGATCTGGAAATCTGAAGCTGCTTCAGTTAAACATCTGCGCTTGTAAAATGACAGCTCAATCCTTTCAACAGGTGGCAAGAAACTAAAAACTCATACAATACTTTTTGAACTTTTCAATGACCTATGGCCTAGGGGTACCGGCCCTTTCTCCTCTTGTAATTCCAATCACTTCTCAAGTGCTTATTTTAAAAGAAAACGGACAAATTACAAAAGATACTTTTAACTTTTGGGGCAAAACAGCAGTTTTACCTTAATTCATAAATAGCAAACGATACCCTTATTTCAATAAATAAATAAATTATACCTAAAGAATATTCCATTAATACATCTCTTACTCATGAGTCAATATAACTCTTCGGATAAAAGGACTCATATAAATCGTCTGATCTAAAGTAAGATTTTTTTTTGCAAAAGCGAATGATATCCTCCGGTCACGTAAACTGATATCCACCTTCCGTCCTAATATCTGTACAACAAAGGAAGGAGGGCTATTGGATCATGAGAAACAGTTACACAAAGGATAGTGAGTATGTGAAAAAAGGACAGTTAGCTAAAACAACACATGTTCGAACACCAGTACCAGTTTGCAGTTTATGGCATTGTCCCCCGTCAAGCTTCAAGAAATGTAACTCTGATGCTGGGGTTTTTGCGAGTTCGAAGACGTCAGGGGCTGGAGCTGTGTTGCGAGACTCTGAGGAAAGTAACTTTGTGGCAGGTAGATTCTATATTCTATAGGTGGGTTACATACAATTAAGGAATGTGAATGGCTTGCTTTACTTAAAAGACTCTAATAGATTTCGGCTCAACATATTCATAATGTGATTATTGAAATAAATTCAAAGATTGTGGTGGATGTCATTTACACGCTGGAAGATGATTTAACCAAGTTTAGCAACATCATCAACAATTGTAGCCTCATTTTATCTTATAACGTATCTTACTTAATACGTTTCATTAGACGATAAGTTAACGAGTTGATCCATATCTTGACACAGTCATTTCGTTTTTCCATTTGTCCTGTTGTTTTTAATAATATTTCTGAGGGCGATAGAGATATTTGCGTGACGTATACTTGAACAAAGCACATTCTCGATTTTCCTCAAAAGGGTATTTATGTAATTCCATATAAAGTTGAAATATTACTCTTATAAAAAGAAGCATCTATCCATCATCATCATCTTCACTATCAACCAGCCTAGTAGGTTGAAACAAGAAAAGATGGCTACAACACTGTCCTTCTTCACTATCCTTATCCTGTGCACCTTATGCAAACCTACGCACGCCCTCTTTTTAACCTTCGTCAACAACTGTCCTTTCACCGTCTACCCAGCAATCCTACCCAACACCGGCTTCCCGGTCCTCGAAAAAGGAGGCTTCCCTCTCTCCACCTTCACCCACCGTTCCTTCCCGGTCCCTAACCAGCACTGGTCCGGTCGGGTCTGGGGCAGAACCGGCTGCACTCACACCAACGGCAAGTTCTACTGCGCCACCGGCGACTGCAACAACCGAATCGAGTGCAAC
The DNA here is from genome assembly GCF_963576675.1 of Euphorbia lathyris. Classification (NCBI taxonomy): domain Eukaryota; kingdom Viridiplantae; phylum Streptophyta; class Magnoliopsida; order Malpighiales; family Euphorbiaceae; genus Euphorbia; species Euphorbia lathyris. Next base: position 32,063,260 of record NC_088912.1, read on the forward strand.
GGACTCGGCGGCGCAACCCCGGCGACTCTCGTACAGTTCAGCCTCCACCATGGCCACAGCGACTTCTCCTCCTATAGCGTATCTCTCGTTGACGGATTTAACCTCCCTTTGACGGTAACACCGCACGAAGGTAAAGGGCAGTGCCCGGTGGTCGGATGCAAGGCTAATTTGCTACCGACGTGTCCGGAGAAGCTGCAGATGAGGTATCCGGCGGGTCATGGACCGGTTGTGGCGTGCAAAAGTGGGTGTGAGGCTTTTGGTACCGACGAGCTTTGCTGCCGGAATCATTATAATAGTCCACAAACTTGCCGGCCGTCGAGCTATTCGGAGTTTTTCAAGCATTCTTGCCCTGCTACTTTTACTTATGCTCATGATACTTCTTCTCTCATGCATCAGTGCTCCTCGCCACGTGAGCTGAAAGTTATTTTCTGTCATTAATTTGTAATTTTATGTCTTTTTGTCTTTTTTTTTTTCCTTTGGTATGCCGTTGTGGTTGTGCGTCTTTTGCGGAAGGGATTTGGAGATGGGAATCTCATGTTTGGTTACTTTTTTATGTGAAAAAAGTTTAATTAATAAAAAAAAATGTGAAAAAAGTTTAATAATTTCTGCCTTTCTTTTACTAGTTCTTGTTAATTTCCTTCCATCTTCTAAATAAAAGAAAAAAAAAATTAATATTCATTAATAATGTTATGAAATATTAATGATACATCAATCTTAATTACATAAGTGCTTAAAAAAAATACATAATTTTTTTTTTTTTTTACAACTAAAAACCTATATTAAGAAATAGGAAGAAGCATATTACAAATAAGATCAGGAGTACAGAAAATCACTCACCCGATGTAAAAATAAAATATTACTTTTAGTTAACAAATGAGCAACAGAGTTTGCAGCACGACAGACAAAGCGAATAGAGCAATTAAAAAGCTCGTTCAATAAAAAAATGACAATCATTAGCTAAGGCGTTAAAAGGAGATGAAACCTTTAAGGCCTTGTTTGGATGGAGGTATCTTAAAGTAAGTGATGGTAACTGATGGTAGCTAATTTTGTTTGTTTTGAGGTGTAATTGAATGTAATAGTAAGTGAGGGTAGGTGAGGTCAAATTTGGCTTATTTTCTTTACACCCCAAATTGGAGGGTAGGTGAGTGACAGATTTTTCTTTTCCAAAATTACCCTCCATATTTTATTTTAAAATAAGACATTGTTTGGATATAAAAGTAAATTTATATATAACCGACCTTACTTTACTTTACCATCAAACCAAACATAATTACATTATTAAATCATCATTTACCCTACCTTCAATCCAAACACAATAAGTTATTTCATACACTTCACTTACCTTACCTTACATTATCTTACTTTAAAATACCTCCATCCAAACAAGGCCTAACGGGCGGGCCATAGACTGTACCACGATTAAAGAATCTGATTCAATGATTACATCCTTCCATCCGCGGTTTTTGATCCAACTGAGAGCTTCACGGACCGATAACGCTTCAATGAACGATGCATCTTGATAATTCTGCAAGGTTCCATTTTTAGCGGTAACAAACTGGCCCAACTCGTCCCGAACGATACACTCAAACCCAGCCACATTCTCTTCCGCAAATGACGCACCATCCACATTCAGTTTTAGGAATCCTGTTGGAGGACGCTACCACACCGTCGGGCTTGGCACAGCCGGACTGCCTGAAGGAGAAACCGACGTCTGCGCTTTCTTCCAGGCCTGTAGAAAGGAACCGGCCGAATGGTATAGGATCGAGGCTTGAGAATCCTTCCGATTCCACACAATGTCATTTCTATAACACCAAATAATCCACCATAAAACCGTTACAAGCTCAACCAGCTCCACCGGTTTAGAGAAGATCCAGCCCTAATAATAAAAAATGTTATGAAATGGGGTTCCCACATCCCCAATAGGCGAAATAATCCAAATAGCTCGAGTCATAGTACATTTGAGAAAAATATGATAAGAATCTTTCACCGTCCCATGACAGAGCTCGCATAAATCTGAGATAGGAACCATTCGGACTTTCAGCGCGACTTTAGAAGGGAAACAGTTAACAAGAACCCGCCAAAGAAGGTTCTTAACTTTAGGGGGCACTTTAAGGTTCCAAACTTTATTCCATACTGGAGAATCAATGAATCAATTCGTTCCAAATCCAGACATAAGCTTTCGGCACCCACTTTTAACTGTATAGTTTCCTCGTCGGTCATCCTTCCAGTACCACACATCATGATCAACCCGATTAGATAAGGGGATACGGAGAATAAGTTCTGCATCCCGAGGAACAAAAATGCCCGAAACTAACCCAACATCCCATGACCGTCGACCCTCCTCCATAAGATCAGCCGCCACCTCCACCCCTAAACCATCCAATTTTTCACTTTCAATATATGGAAAATGATCGTCAGGGAGCCACAGGTCATCCCGAATCCGGACCTCACCACTCGTCCCAACAAACCTGCGAATACCTGACTTTAACAACTCTTGAGCACCCATAATACTACGCCAGATAAAGCTAGGCCCATCAGATAACGATGCATCAAGAAAAGAGCTATTCGGATAGTAAAGAGCCTTAAAAACTTGAGCCACAAGAGACTCAGGATTTGAGCTAAGTCGCCAACCTTGTTTAGCCAATAAAGCTAAGTTGAAATTATGCAACTTTCTGAACCCCATTCCACCAAATTTTTTAGGGCAACACAGCTTATCCCACGATTTCCAATGTAGACTACCTTTACCCGAACTATATGATCCCCACCAAAAAGAATTCATCAACTTCTCTCGATCATCACAAATATTCATAGGAAATAGGAAGAGACTCATAGCATAAGTAGGAAGCACCTGCACTACTGATTTGATCATAATCTCCTTTCCTGCTCTTGATAGAAACCTGGCTTTCCAACTCTTCAATCTAGACCGCACCATGTCCTCAGCAAAGCCAAAAACCTGTGACTTATTCCTTCCCACCACCGAAGGTAGACCCAGGTACTTATTCGGGAGGGCTACATCGGAAACCCCCAAGATATTACTAGTTTCTGCACACCCCCCATCTGGGCAGTTTCGACTGAAAGATATAGAGGATTTTGATAAATTTATTTTCTGTCCAGAAGCACACTCATAGTCATTTAGAGTTTGTTTAATTGCTGAAGCTTCTGATCGATTGGCTCCGAAGAAGAAGTAACTATCATCAGCGAACAACAGATGAGAGATCGCTGGCGCTTGATCCGCAACAACACAACCTCGGATCCGACCCTCTGACTCCAGCCGAGATAAGTAGAGAGAAAGACCCTCCGCACAGATAATAAAAAGATATGGTGACAGCGGATCCCCTTGACGGAGTCCCCTCTGAGGAACAATAGGGCCCATTATATGCTTCCCATGGACAACCCTATATTTAACCTTTGTAACACACTAAATTAAAAGGTTAACAAAGCTCGATGGGAAACCAAGGTTCAATAACCTCTCCTGAAGAAAACTCCATTCCATCATGTCATATGCTTTAGACATATCAAGCTTAAGAGCAGCCATACCACTTGAAACCCTTCTAGTCCTTTGATGGAGATAGTGATTCACCTCAAATGCTAGCATAACATTATCAGTGATTAGTGTGCCAGAGATAAAGGCACTCTGGGACGGAGATATAAGAACATGAAGGACTTTCTTTAACCGATTAGCTAAGACTTTAGAAACAATTTTGTAGATCACATTACAAAGAGCTATCGGTCTCAAGTCAGAAACCATCTCAGGTTTCGATTTCTTAGGGATTAATACAATATTAGTTTCATGAATCTCATCGGGCAACACTCCAGAATTTAACCATAACAAACAAGCTTCAGTAACATGACCTCCTACTACATCCCAAAATTTCTGATAAAAACCGGGGTTAAAACCATCAGGTCCAGGGCTTTTGTCAGAGTGCATTGAAAACAAGGCTTCTTTAATTTCCACAGCATTAAAATCACCACAAAGCATATCACAATTTTCCACAGACAACTTCGGCACCACATTTTCAATAATATGACCCAAAACACAACCATTCGAGGTAAAAAGCTGAGTAAAGTAAGAGAGAATAACAGAATCCAAACTTGCACCCCAGCTGCGCAATTCGCCATCTGCATCACGAAGCCTCTCAAAGCTATTCTTTTTCCTCCTGTTATTAGCAGCTGCATGAAAAAAATTTGAATTCATATCACCACCAGCCAGCCACAATTTTTTTGCTCTTTCCTTCCAATACAATTCTTGTTGGTAGAGGATATTTTCCATCTTATCCCGAGCTTCTAAAAGTAACGCCTGACCTGCCCCGTCGGTGCGATTCTGCAGCCTTTTAATCTCAGCTCGACAATCCACAAGTTTGGAAGAAAACTGACTACGTAACTCGGCTCCCCACTGATACAGCGCCTGCCCGCACTGCTCCTGCCGAACCAAAATGTCAGCCGAGGCATTCACATTCCAGGAGCTTACAACCCGTTCACGGCAATCAGGTTCTTGAGTCCAGGCAGCTTCGAATCAGAACCGGCGAACAAACACCCCTTCACTAGGGGTTGGGCACAACACAAGAGCTGAATGGTTAGAGGTCGAAGCTTCCTCATTAATAACTTTGGCTGAAGGAAACAATTGAAACCAGGTGGATGACGCTAATCCCCGATCTAACTTCTCTTCAACAAAATTATGATAGCCTCTGCTCTTTTCCCAAGTAAACGCATGCCCAATCATAGGGACCTCGAACAGATTACATTGCTCAATCACATCAGAAAAACCATTAATTAAATAAGGTGGATGTCTGCGACCACCACTCTTCTCACTCTGTAAAGCCATGTCATTAAAGTCTGCAATAATTACCCAAGGCAAAGAATGATTACTACACAGATCCCAGATCATCTCCCAAAAAGCAGACCTTCTAGAACGCTCAGGAAAACCATAAAAACCGGTTAATCGATACTCCGGTAAACCCAGTAAAGAGACTTTGACATCAATAAAATTTCTAGAAGCACGTAACAAACTGACTGAACCATTAATTTTCCAAAGTAAAGCCAAACCTCCACCTTGGTTAATAGGATCAATGAAAAAGAGGCCAGAATAAGAAAGACTACGCTTTATTACATCAACTTTCTCCCGGTTGCATTTCACCTCCATCAAAAAAATAAAGTCGGGCTTGAACCTAGCAACTAAGTTCTTTAACATACGAACTGTTCGAGGGTTTCCCATACCTCGACAGTTCTAGCTTAACGTACTCATTCTCCTCGACGGGTCTGGTCTCCAGAACCCGCCTGCTGTAAGTTTTTTGAACCAGTCACCATTGGTGTTGTATCCACCACCATATCAGAGGTTTTATTCTCAAGCACCTCCTCCTTTCTTCTCCTCTTTGACTCCATTACAACAAGGCTATCCTTCTTGTCTCCTTGCTTTGAGACAGTCCCTTTATTATTTTCAAACAAGGAAACAGTATTCATCACTGTCCTTGTTCCAACTCCTTGTTTCATAATACCTCCAAAGGAACTTTCCGGGGCCGCAATATTTTCCGTCGGATGGGCAGTTTTAGGTGGCTTTGTCAAGAGCCACTTTGACTGAGGTGGGGACTGCAACCTGCGGGGTAGAGCACGTAATTCGACCGAGAATGGCCGTATAACAGTAGCCGGATCAGGCACATCAAGCAATTTCAGACAAAATCTCTCAGCATGCCCTAAACAACCACAGAAGAAACAGAATATAGGCAGGCGTTCATATTTGAACGTAATGGTTTGCAGAGTCTCACCCGCTCTGCCGATAGGCATGGAAGCACACAAACTTTTCCGAACATCAAAAGAAACACTAACCCTCATATACGATCTGCCGACGCCATTGAAGTTGTTCGGATCTAATTCAACGAAAATCCCTAAAGTATTGCCAATCAAAACAGCCACCCTCTCTGACATAAAACCACTCAGCAAATTATGAACTTGAACCCACATCTCCGTATGCATCAGTTCTTCATCACCACGTACAACATCCCCTTCGAGTTTCTACATGATTAAAAGATGTTGGTCATAAGTCCAAGGGCCTCCTTTTAAGATCCGTTCACGCTCCCATGGATGATATAGATCAAACCGAAACAGATTAGGACCCAATGGGTCCACCGTCAAACCTTTTGCCGACTGCCAGATATCAGCCAAAACGCTCGGCATTTTTTGGGTCTTTATAATCCTCTCCGTCAAAAAACGCCCAAGAAAGCTCCAACGTTGAATCAGCGCCGTTTGTACCACATCATCTGCTTCAAGCACAAGCCCCAACTACAGATTTCTCTCCACCCCATCAATCATATTATGATTATTTAAAGTCGCCATTGAAATGAATACAAAGACTGGATCGGAAAACAGAACGAAATTATAATAAAATTGACCGGTTAGATACTCAAATCCTAACCCTAAAACTCCTAAAACTCCTCATACGAGATAGATTCTAAATTCTTATTGTTAAAAATAAAATTGTTTAATAACCAATTAATAATGAAAGTAAACCCTTCTTAATTCATAATTCTTATTGTTGAAATCCCTTCTTATCACTTTACTTTTTAACTCTTTACTAGTACCAAATAGGCTTAATATTATTTCTGTTCTTTTACTTGTTCAAAAATTAAGCTCATAGCTGTTCAATAAAAACGAGCCGCAGATCTGCGATTACAAATCGGACCGGCGCTGGAGCAGAATCGTGAGCCAAGAGAGGAGAGAACGACGGTCAGGGGAACATCCACACAAACGAAGAGAACGACGACAGGGAGAGATTACACAGCGCCGGAACAGATCTGCGAATCTAAGAGAGGAGACGATGGCGAAGGGAACGCCGACGGACGGGAGAACAGATCCGCGAACCTAATCGAGGAGACGACGGCGGAGAAATACAAAGCCCTATCAGAGCCAATCTTTACATCTGTTACGATCTTATATGTCGGTTATATATTGTCTGAATCTAAGAGAGGAGGCGGCGGCGAATAGACCGGCGACGGACGGGAGAACGGAACCGCGGATCTACTTGAGTAGACGATGGCGAGAAGGGAACGGCGGCAGAGAACTCCAAAACCCTAGCAGAGCCATTTTAATCGTTGTTCCAGCGAGAGGTTCAAATATACCCCTATTCCCGACTTAATCCAATAGCAAATCCATCAAAACTGAATCGACTTCAATCGTAGAAAGATGGACTTGTTATGGCTGGAAAAATTGGAACATCAGTGGCAGAGATGGACGAATTAGGCTCTTCTCTCAAAAGAAACAAGTGTTCTAGATAATTTATGATATTACTGATTCTAAATAAGTAGCATGTAATATGACTGTACATTAATTTTCACATTCACCTTAACGAGCCGTTAGATATAGGTTTATTAAATCTAAGTCTCAGAATGCTTTGAATCTCTATCTTAAGATTTTAATAAGTTTAGATTTAACGGTATATGGGTAAATTCTACATGCTCATTAAGGTGCATGTGATCAAGACTGTATGATTATATATCCAGGTAGAGGTTATCACTGATTCTAAATAATTAACGTGCATATATCGAATCAAAAAAAAAAAAAAATTATGTAGAAAGACATGCATTGTGGAACAGAGAGAGAGAGTATGTATTACTTTATGTATTACTTTCATTCTATCAAATTAGTTTTTTCTCTATATATAAGTAATTCTAGGATTCAATAACTTTTAGTTTAGTTTTTTAGTCCAAATATTAATTTTTTTTATATGGGTACATGTGTTTTTTTAATAGTTCAATGTTTATTCTCTAATAGTGATATCAGAGAATTTTTTTTAGTTAATCAATATATTTTTTAATTTGTGTGAAATACCATAAATTAACTAAATATAATTAGATTCGTCAATTTTAATTTGTAATTAGATTATTAAAAAAAATTAATTAATTTTTACTTATTTTTAATTGATTGTTAGATATTAAAACTTTAGGTACATTCTATAGTTATTTCATTTTTTACAAAATAAACCTTACTTGGTTATTTTCACCATTGGATGATGGAGTATAAAATTCATCCAATGGTGAAAACAAACGAAGTAAGGCTTACTTTGTTAGCATAGCCTTTACCTAAAACTTTATCTTTGTTTTTGTAAAAAATCAATTTAGTTTTCATGTGGAAAATAATATTATTTTAATCAAAACATTTGTAAAAATAGTGTAATTAAAATCTGGTTTAGCAAAATTTTACACAAAATAGTAGAAAGTTTGTTAATTTTATCAAATTGAAAGATAAAAATTAGTAAGATCTAACATCATTTTCAATTATATTTAGCATATGAGTGACAGCTTCAACGTATTGTAAAATATATAGTTAGGGCACCCGGTTTAATGTTTGTGGTATTAATTTATCTTCAAATTCCGTTATATAAGAGTATAATTATATAATTTTATAAACGTTGAGATTAAAAAAAAAAAGTTATTTTATATACTTACACCCTAAATTTATACTTGTCCATAAAATTTTGAGACTGTTTTAATATCTTATTCCATTATTTTATAAATAATTTTATATAGAAAATAGTTGATTTTTTTTATAGAAATATTAATTCATTAAAGCTGAATATTATTATGGAATTCTGAACTTGGTCCAAGAAAATTTTGAAGATTTTTAGTAGCCCCTCAAACTTTTTTAAAGTTAGATATTTTCCCTAAATTTATTATTAGTTTTTTAAATTTTCTTAAAGTGCCTATTGATGCTATATTGTTACGAACTAAACTTCGTTGAAATGATTCACAATTTAAATTATTCAAATCTTTTGTTATTCAATAGGTTTACAATCAAAGTTAACATGTCAGGTGATAAAAATAAATTAACAATCAAAGTTAACATGTCAGGTGATAAAAATAAATTAACACTCTTTTTTTTTTGTTAAGTTTATAGAACACATGTTTTTTTTCAAAAAATAAATAAAGCACATTCCTCTATTAATCATCTCCCCCTGTGAATTTTCCCCCTGTGAATTTGTTAAAAAATTTATTTGTTCTCTCGATTTTTAAAGTGTTTCGAAACCTTTAAATATTTATAAAATATCTAGATAACCTTTTTAACTTGTTTAAAATGTAGTTAATTATCCCTCAATTGCAAAGAATTAAACTAAATGCACACATGTTAAAAAAAACAAATCAATTGACATGTAAAAAAAAAGAAGGGGGTTAATTATTATTTTTTTCCACTATGAAATCCAATACTTACAGTTACTTGAACAGATCTTTTAACGTTCATTGCTTCAGTTGTAACAACTTTATCCAGTATATCAGACTATTAAAACACTGCTAATAGTGAACAATGTTATTACATAATTTATAAAGTTAGAGCTTTCACGATGGAAAAAAATTAATCACCTTACTTTTTTTCTTATGTATTTGTCCAAATCCGACTTATCACTTACGTATCAATTCGTTTAACCTTTTCAAAGCATTTGCAACACACTTTGTGTATGCAGTTTGCTTTTTACAATCAAGAAATTAATTAGTTATATTTTAAGTAGAATATTTAAAGGGTAAATTACAGAACAAACCCATTGAAATATACGTTTACATATTTAGATCCATTACAATATCTCTTATCACTTAACATGTTTCTCTTCTTCTTAAATTTCCGTAGTTTCTGTGACTTTTTGTTGAAATTTATGATTTTTTTTATCTTTCGATTTATTAGAAATAAATTATATTAATTTTTGTATCGATAATGAGTAAATAAATAGAGTTTTGCTGTTGTAAAAAAAAAATAGAGTTTTACTAGAAAATAGATTGAAGCAACGGCTAAACAATTGCCTTCGCAGTGGAAGCAACTATGGAGACAATTATTTAACGGTTGTTTCCACTATAAAACAAAATCGTAAACTCCGCCTTTTGATAAAATCTTCAAATACCATCCCATAAAACTGTAAACTAAATTAAAATAAGAAAGGTCTTTTTTATTTATAATAAATTAAGAGTACGGATAATATATAAAGCCTACTATACAATTATATGAATCATTTGGCGGACCGATGCTACAGATGTTGTCCGTTCGTGCATTTCAGAAAAGAAAGAGAAAAGGAAAGCATCTTCCTTTTGGACTAAGGGGTGTGACATCTAATCTTTTCTTTCTTTTCGGAATCCTTTCCCTTTATGTACGAAACCAAACACAACCTAAGCTTCTTTATCATAGCACATTGTACAATGCATATGCACTCAAAAGTTAATTCTTAGGGGAAAAGAGAAAAGATAAAAAGTGAATTTGTTTTCCTTTATTTCAACAATTAAGAAATACTTAAGTTTTCAAAAAAAAAAAAATACTTTAATTTTAGGGTTAATACACATATTTATCCCTGTATTATCACGGAAAAATAGATATGCCTTTATGTTAAATAAACCCATAAAACTATTCTTAAATTTTTCATAAACCTGCAATTATACCCTAATCTAACCGACTAACTTATTTGGCATAATCGGTGTCATCCTCATAAACACCACCTTCTTCTTCTTTCTCTCAAAATTCAAAACCTTAGGAAGTCTTCATCCATGGTCGTCATCTCATTCATTCTCTCTTCTTCCCTCACTTCATCACCTATATTTCTCAGCTTGAAGTATTTGATGTCTCTGTGAATAATTTTGGATCTTTGAGGAGTTTCCAGATTCTGAATTTGGAAATCAATTTTCTAGGTAATAACACGAGTCCAGATTTGAATTTCATAACATATTTGTCAAACTGCACTAGTCTAGAAGTATTATGTCTTGATCAAATAAATTTTGGAGATGTACTCCCTCGCACCATAGAAAATTTGTCCACCGAGCTCCATGAATTAAATCTGGATGGCAATCAAATATCTGGAAGCATTCCAGATGAGGTTGGGAATCTTATTAATTTGTTAATCTGAATGGCAATCAATTAAAGCTGCATATGTTGACTTTATTTAGAAACATGTTATTTGGAGAATTTCCATTATCCTTGGGTAATATCACTCAGCTATATGTACTCTATTTGGATGAGAACAATTTAGAAGGGAGCATAAATAATTTAAGTATTTGGTATTGCAGAAATCTTCAGCTTTCAAATATTTCCAACAATCACTTTTTTGACAGCATAACCAACCAAGTTATCGGGCATCCTTATGTATTAATGAACTTAAGAGAGAAATATAGGAGATGAAGTGAGGGAAGAAGAGAGAATGAATGAGATAGCTGCCATGTATTAAGGCTTTTTAAGCTTTTGAATTTTGAGAGAAAGAATAAGAAGACAATGATGTGTAGAGTGTTAATTGATGGTATGTCAGTAATCTGATGAATAGACTAATGGTGTTAGGTCAAATAATTAAGTCTGTTAGATTAGGGTATAATTGCAGGTTTGTGAAAAATTTATGGATAGTTTTGTGGGTTTATTTGATATAAGGCTATATCAGTTTTTCTGTGATAATACAAAGGCAAATATGTGTATTAACCCTTAATTTTACAAAGGAGATTCCAAATGAAATACTTTTGGAATGGGGACAAGCAAAAATGAAGGGAGCGGGTGGCGGTCATACGGTGGGTGCGGATCGGGAAGCAGGTATTGTGCAAGCGAATGTCTTAAGTGGTACGGGTGGGTGGAGGATGCCGGAGGAGCCATATGTTAAGATCAATACGGATGCATCCTGGGTAGACGGGCTGAACTATGGCTTCGGGGTGATAATTCGTGACACAACGGGGGGCTAAACCTCGAAGGATTGGGACATTGCAGTTATGTAATTTGCTTCGTCGTTCAAGTAATCCTGAAGCACATTTCCTCTGAGCTTTTGTCTTTAATATTGTTTGACAGTATCTTTGTTTTTGTTTTTTTAACAGAACAATATGTCAATGGCCATTGACCATTTCTTATGTAATCATGTGGGGGGCTAATTCAGCACCATATTTAATTTTTGAAAACAGGGGGCGGGAACCACCACAATCTCAAATTTTGTGGAGATATGGGACTGAAACTACTTGTGGTCATGGTGGTTCCGACGACTAAAGCGACTCGGACGCTCCCAAGCTCCCCTGTATCTACTCTTGCGAATGATATCAATATTGGTATAAAAACAAGGTTTGAAAAGTGATATTAAGTGTTCGTATTTTTAGAACAAAAATGATGGTTTGTTCAAGTAATTCGCCTATAAAATATGTGCTTGCATCCGTTTCTTTATCGCAAAATATTGCACAAGAAAATATTTTCCAGATAGTGTAGGAAAATAATTCAACAAAAAATTTAAGTTAATCAACATAAAAAATATACAAATACAATAAAAAAACGCTTTGATCCTTTCAAAGTAAACGGGTTTTCTGATATCGTAGTCAAGCACTTAAAAATAATATTTTCAATAAAAAAATATACAAATACAATAAAAAAAACGTTTTGATCCTTTCAAAGTAAACGGGTTTTCTGATATCGTAGTCAAACACTTAAAAATAATATTTTCAATAAAAAAATTATCCAATATTTTGCCTAGAAATTGAAATGAATTTACAATAAATGTCAAAATATTTTTTTGATAGATACAATAAATATCAAATTCATCATTTATCCGAATATAATCTAATTGTATTAGAAAAATGATATAAATAACAAAGTCCTTACAATAATAACAATAAAAAAAAAAAAAGCATAAAGCCAAAATCAATTAAGCTTTCATTCTACTAAAATTAGTAAAGGGGTATTGAGTGGGGCTCTTAATTAAAATTTAAAGACCCCAATGGGCTAATTGATATTATCTCTGTAGTTAAAGATGCAAATGGGCTTTATGCCATAAAAAAAAAAAAGTTTTCAAGGAGCCGAATTTCATACGAAACGCAGCCAAACACCGAACAGCTCTGACGAAGCTCCGATAACTCGCTCGAAGAAAATGGCGAAAAGGCTCGGCACGCAACTCTTCGTTAGCAGTAATGTCTCTTTTCTCTGTCTATAAGTTTAACTCTCTTTAGCTACTTTTTCAGTTATGGCTTTCCTTTGTCAATAGGATTATCTCCTTACACGACGACTCAGAAATTAGAAAAATTATTTTCACCATTTGGAGTTGTAAGGGAAGGTAACATCGCACTTTTGGAATTTCTTTTCGTTTTTATTTTCTGATCCTTCAATGAATGAACTATTTGATTAAATTTGGTGTAAATCTAGCTAGGTTAGTACGCGACCCAATAACCCGAAAGCCTAAAGGATTTGGGTTTGTCACTTTTGACTCAGAGGATGAAGCACAGAAGGCCATCAAGACCATGGATGGAAGGGTAATTACTCTTTCATTTTAGGTGAAATCTATGTTTAGTTTGTTAATTTTATTTTTCTGTATGTTGTAAACTCGTTGCCATAGCTGTTAACTGAGTTCGAATTTGTTGGAAAAAGAATTTTAATGGTTGATAGGTATGAGTTCGACATAGGGACTAATTTGAACCAGTTCATCTTATTTTCTCCTGAAAATTTAAGTCAACATTTCATTAAAAAAACAAGAAATTCAATGCTTTTAACTATGAAATAAAAGGGCGGCCCGGTGCACTCTGCATCCCCGCTAACCCCATGGTCCGGGGAAGGGTCCACTACAAAGGTTGTCAAAAATAATTTTGGCAAGAGGCGGCTGCTAAGGCTCAAACCCGTGACCTCGCAGTCACACGGCAACAATGTTTACCGTTACGCCAAGGCTCGCCCTCACTTTTAACTATGAAATCTGAAGTGTAAAATAGTCCTGGTATCCTAGTTCATTGAACATGTTTTTATTGAACTTTAGTTTCCATGTTTCTCTTAATATACATTATATTTTTGCTTGTATGTTAGAATTCTTGTTGTTTGGTGTATTACTACATGTTATGTGACCATTTGAAGTGAAAACATGATAAACTGGCAAATGTGTTATCTTATTTGCTTGCTTATGGTTATTTTGTAGCTGACACTGTAAAAGAGGGATTTGAGTTCTACTCTAAAGCTTCCTTATGAAATGTTATCATACTGCTATGGTTGCCATTTTCCAAGTATTTGACTAAAGAACTAGATTACTACATTTTTAGGATATAGTGAAGTAACATGACACGGCTGCTATGTTAATATATGTACATATACTCTGAGTAGTGTAGTGATTCAGTTCTAAGTGTATTGTCTCTGAGTATCAATTAATTCACAACTGCAGCTTAACTCCCAATTGCAACATGTCCGATTTAGTTTCTACTTTCTACTAATAATACTATCTGAATCTTTGTTGATTTTGCTCTTGCAGTACCCTTTTGTTGTTTCATAGTCTAGGTGGTAAGATAGTGATAGGAACTCAAACACAAATGATATATTGATAGATCTCACTCGTAACAACTTGCAAATACGATTGAAATAGAAAAGAAAACAAAGATGAGCTAAGGATTAAGTGGATTGAGCTAAAACTCTAATCCCCACAGGAGGAATACTCCTCCCTCTCTACGTAGTAGAGCCTCCAAATACTAGGCTACCCTCCAGCTCAGCCCTCATTTCCAAGATAACTAACCAGCCTGCATATCACATGAGACCTCAGGCTGATCTTTTCCTTCTGTCTTCTTCCTAGTATACAATTTCCACTCAGTTGGCTCTTTTGAGATGAAATTTTGAATTTTAAGCTTAATCAATCTGCAGTCTGTGAACTGTCATGGTCATGCAGACATGCTTCAACTTGATTGGGCTACATATGGGATTAGTTTGGTTGAATCGTGAGTAATTTTAACTAGCTGAAATACTGGATAAATATAACCCAAAATCAGGGTCTTGGAAATGCCACTCGAAAATTTGAATATGCATTCAGATTATGCAGTTGAATTAGATGTGGCAGATATTATTTACTTCTATCACAGCAAGCTTCCGTATTGCCCATAGTTGTGAAAGTCGAAAGGCGAGCTGAGGCGATAAGGGCAAAATATCGCCTCAAGGCGAGGCGAGAGGCGACAAACAAATTAGAAAAATCACAAAAAATAAACTATAACTCATATTGACTTGTTTAACTTCTAAAGTTGTAAAACAAAATAAAACTTCTAGTCCTAATAACATATCAAACATCACCATCAATCCAAATCCAAATCCAAATCCTCATCATCAAGCTAGTGTCATCATGTCCAAAAGCCTGCAAAATTTGGAAAATTAGTCACTTGTAAGCTACTGTTCCATATAGTTTCACAAACTTTCATACAGTTTCAAACACTTTCACTTCATACATTTTCACAAATTTGCATAATAGTAGCAGAAACTTTCATAAACTTTTGCAAAATTTGGAAAATTGGACACATGTAAGCTACTGTTCCATATAGTTTCATACATTTTCAAATACTTCCACACATTTTCACAAATTTGCATAATAGTAGCATAATCTTTCATAAACTTTTATATACTTTCATAAAAGTAGCATTAACATAAACTTCCATAACTTAGTAATAATAACAGAAATCACAAAATTTGGGCAGCATAACACTTGCATAAGTCATAATAAAGAGTAGAAAGTTGAGCAGCATAACAGTAGGATTGATGAAGATGAAGAAAAGAAAAATAGAAGGAGAAGATTATAGAAAGAAAAAAAAACAAATGAGAACAGAGAAGAGTATAGAAAGAAAGAAAAAAAAAGACAGTACCTGTTTATGTTGATCGGTGCTGTTGGGTGGAGGAGAGGAATTGTATGTCGATCGGTGCTGTTGGGTGGAGGAGAGTAAGTTTATGTTGATCGGTGCAGAAGAGGAAGTTTCGTGATGTCTTTAACCTAAAAATCCCTCTTAAAGACTGTAACTTACCGCCGAAGTGTAGAAGGCGACCGCCTCTTGCCTGAGGGTGCCAGGCGGTCGCCTTCTGAATAACGCCCGCCTTCCAGTGCAGAAGGCGGGGGGAGGAACGCCTGGGTCGCCTCTCGCCTCAGGCGACCCAGGCGATCATCTTTCACAACTATGGTATTGCCAATTTCATAGTGTTGAAATATAATCCAGACTTTATTATCATGGACAATTATTTTTGTCAAGTAATCACATCCTTTCTTCACTGCTGTTCAAAGTCTATTTGCAGAGTGTTTGTTAAATCGATATACTGATCGCTCTTTTGCTGCTTTTGTTTATGATAATGGATTGTTTTTCTTCTTTGGAGTTTGTTTTTAAACATCTCTGCAGATACATTCTCAGAAACTACAACTAGGAGACCCTTGTGACCCTCTCTCTATCTTAAAGAATGTTTTAAAAGCAATTGGAATGCCCGTCGTGCTACTAGAACTCGATAATATTATTGTTTTTTTCATTAATCATCAAACTTGTTTGTTACTGGTGTGTATATAATCATGAATGTGCATATTTTTGCTCCCTATTGAGGTGGATGTCACTGTAAACAGATTGTCGACGGAGGATTGATATTTGTGGAAGTTGCAAAGAGTACAGAACCAAGTGACAATGCCGGTTCTTGAAGATAGCTCATGCAACTATTCATTTGTGAAAAATGTTAACTTTAGCAACTCTGTACAGTTTGCGTGAATAGCTTGTAATTCTTATGTTACTTGTTTCTTTATTGGCATAATACCCATTTGGCTCCCTAAACTAAGGCTTCAAAGTCAATTAGGACCTTAAACTATTAAAATCATCAATTGAGGCCTAATCGAAAATCATTAGGTTGAACAGTTTCAGACCTTCTTTCCCACAGTCATTTTAAACCAACACATAGATTATTACAGTCTATATCAAATAGTTATTGTTTCTGATTTTATGATAGAATGAGGACTCAATTGATGAATTTTGCTTAGTTTAGTTTAGGATCCTAATTGACTTTGAAGCTTTAGTTTGGAACCCAAATGTGTAATGTCTTCTTTATTTGCAATGGAAAGTGAGTGTGCTATGATAATAAATTAATAATCCCCTACCTATACACCTTCTCTACTCTCTTGTTTGGAAACTTTTATTTTGAAGGAATTAGATTTTGCTTCTCATGATTCACTGTTTTGGAATAAATTAAACTAGAGAATTTAATAATTTTCTTTAGAAAGGAATTGTAAATTATGAGGGAATTTTGATTGAATTCATGTGTCGAAGATTTTTAGTCCGAATGATAAATGCATTGTCATGTGTGGGTAAAATATATTTATGACTTCTGAATTAGTAATTTTAAATTTTGTCCAATTCTTTAAATTTTACATTGTAGTGAAATCTAAATTAAAGAAAATCTGTTGGAAAATTAATGAAATGATCTGAAAATAATCATAATTTATCATTACATGAATAAAACAACTTCAAATTTATATAAGTCACCATTGTAATAACAAAAATATATACATATATATATATATTAGTAGCGTGATATTTAGCGTCCATGGAATAGTTTATCTTAGTAATGTTGTGTATTCCTGATATTGATGCTCTGGGGCTTAATTTTAGCCTTACAGCCAGTGCTACATAAAGATGTATAGAATTAAAACCCATTAAGATTACACAAACAAAATTTGGCCTACAGGTATACTAAAATTTCGTCATTTGGTAATTCCACCCCAATGAGTAGAAGTTTTGATTGGGGAGACAGAATTACTTTTGTGCATAAGAGAGTCGAATGCTCCTACCATCCACCATCTGAAAATTAAGTAGAATGAATGGACTCCATTAATCTTTAAATTACATAACAAATAGTTCCAATGAAAAATCAAAGAAGGAAACCATATATACCTGCCCATTCATTTGATTCAAAGCCCTGGAGGCTGTGGCTTCCGAATCAAACTGCACAAATCCATATCCTTTTGACTTGCCACTTTTCCGATCACATATAATCCTAACTGCTTGCTTTAACAATTAACATATCAGAATGAGATGGATCATGGAAACCAAAACTAGTATCTATGTATATTACCTTCAATTATTTCTCCATGCTGCTGGAAACTATCCTTCAACACTGTTTCATTAGTGTCATAGGAAAGCCCTGTTTGGCAAAGCCATAATCAGATTCAGAGCAAAATTAGATCAAATTGAAATAAAAATCGGCAGGATGAATTAAGAAGACCTCCGACAAATAATTGGGAGCAGGAGTGGCGAGCCCATAAAATTCTGTACAATGAAGCTGATTTGGAGAGATGAACAGCAGAATGACTCCGACACTGCATTAGATTAGATCTTGAACTCAGCCGCCTGCTTAACTAGCAATCGGAAGGAATTTGCAGGCCAAGATTTGGGGAAGAGAAAAGAGAAAACACCCAAAGCATCATTATAGTTCTGGGTTCTTTGCAAGTTTTGGGCTTGGGCTGTTCTACAATATATATTGGGTTATTCACCCAAAACCAAATGAGGAAATTAACTCATGTCCTACTTTTTAAATCATTTACAGCAAGCAACCACATTTGGTCTGTTTAACAAAACCTTGGTGCGGGATATGGATTGTAACAATATTGATAGGTTTGATCTTAAACTAAAAAAAATACTCTTATCTAGTTAAATTATAAAGAAATAATCTCAAGAGGGTTTTGAAACTTTAGCTTCCAATGGAGAAGAAAATGCATTTGATTAGATAAAAGCTTACATCCTTTGCAAAATGGGAGGGCTTTTATCTAACACCCACCAATACACTACTAACATCACTTAAGACATCAAAACAATCTAATGGCAAACTAGAAAATAGGTTAAATGGTAAAACAGTAAATAGAGCATGTTTAGAACTCTTTATAATAAGTGACACATTTCTCTCTCGAGTTACATAGTTTATCGCTAAAATAGGCAACTTGCATCCTTTCTTGCATTAGGACTCCTCCAACCCCCATTCCACTTGCATCACACTCTATCTCAATGACCTTTTCAAAGTTGGGAAGTGCAAGTTTAGGAAGACTCTCACAATTTTGATCCCAAAATTCCAAAAAATAAGAATTTAATCCCAAACTATTCAATTATAGTGCTCCAAAGAACATAAGAGAAATCTCTCACAAACTTTTAAGTGACCTTTTTATTAAAATCAAAATTCAGGAGTTTGCATATGAAAGAGTCCATTCTTATATACATAACACTAATACAAACTATGATTTGAAGTATCTGTTACACTGTTACACGTCTTAGAAACTAACAATAATACAAGGACACTTATGTAATTAACTTAGTCAAACATAAAAACACATAAATGTGTCACACTATTGACAATAGAATAATATTCAATAAAAGCAATACAAAATCTAATAATATCAATACACAATCTAACAATGATAAAGTCAAATCAATTCCATGTGAATTTGACAGGGTCCACGCCGCAGTGCAATTACCCCTTTGACGATTGAAATATGAAATTGTATTGATTTGATTCATAAATCTAAATAACTAAAATTTGAGGTGATTTTTTAATCAATTTCACTGCTCACTTCATTTAGTTCGTATTCAGTTCTTTTTTTGTGTATTCTTTTCGAATCAATGTCGAGAAATACGAAAAAGTTAGAACTTTCCATATATGTTTAAAACTGCTCTTCCAACTTCTTTGGATGTGCTCAAGTTGTGTTCAAATAACAGGTCCATTCAGCAAACCATATATCAATATCTCTCTTTGCAATTTGCCAATAAGTGAATATTTACTTGTTGGCAGACTTTGTTTAAATCCATGACGTGTAAGCATTGAATATTGTATATTTTTTCGGAACTCAACAAAAAAATAGGGTAAAGTTCAAATAAAACCCATGTGGTTTCACTAATTTTCAGATAAATGACTGGTTTACTTTTTGTCAAAACGATGACTGAGGTTTTCAACTTTAGCAAAATAAGGACTTTTTCGATTGATACTATTAAAATCACCATTAACAACTTCAAAAATGACATATTTTAAGAATTACTAATATTCTAAGCAACTTTAATTCTTCAACTTTTTTATTTCGAGATTATTTAGATGATGTTTGGTAAATAGAGAAAAAGTTAATGTTTAAAGAGAGAAAGTTCCAAAAAAGATATTTTCTAAAATCGAAAATGTAGTTCCATAGAAAATATGACATTAAACAACTTTAATTCTTAAAAATTTTCATTTTCAGGTCGTTAAAGATAGTTTTAATAGCATTATTAAAAGTGTGAAACCTCAGTCCTTGTTTTGACAAAAAGTAAACCACAGTCTTTTATTTGAAAATTAGTTAAACCACAAGGGTTTTATTTGAACTTTCCCCAAAAAAAAATAATATTCAAAACGTGATCGCCACTCATTCTTTTCCTTTTGAGAACAAATTCAAAACTTCTTGAATAATTAAATCCAATTTTGTTTCACGTTTAGGAGAAGTATACTTTTCACTTCGTTGAACTCATAATCACTTTACGCCTAATTGGATGCAAGATAAGAAAGTTACATTGTTTCTTTCATGTAAGGGTCTGCTTGGATGAAAGTTTCATAAGGTTCATTAAAGGGAGGGGAAGAGAGGGGAAGAGAGGGGAAGGGAAGGGAGGTTAATTAAAGGGAGGGGAAGGGGAGGGGAGATTAGAACCTCCGGATCCCACCAATTTGGTGGGACTGAAATTGAAGGTTTTTGAACCCCAATTTAATCCTCATTTAAACTTAAACTCCTTCCCAAGTAAGTTTAAGAAATCATTTTTTGGATTTGAGATTCTTTTATTTCTAATAGGAATGTATAAAGTGAAGTAATATATGTTGAACTTTAAAATACTTCAGCGGTTCATATAACCTCTTTCTTGAAGAGTATAAATAGTCTCTCTTTTTTTTAATCCATATCTCTAAAATCATATTAAAATATACTACCTCCGTTTTTATTATATGACGTTTTGGACTTTTGAATTTGTTCATTTTTATGTCGTTTTGTATTACCAATGCACTTTTTACAATACTTTCTCTAATTTGCCCCTATTTATTGTAAGAGAGATATAGTTATTAATGCAAATTATCTTAATTAAGTCATAAAAATTAATAAGAGAGAGAAATTTTGCATAGAAATTAGAGATCCAGGAGAAAAGTGCTAAGGGTACATTAGTCATTTTAATAGTCTCATTAATATTGCATTGGTCTTGATGAAAAACTTTAAACGACATATAAAAAAGAATGGAGGGAGTACTAGTTTAGTAATGCTCAAGACGTAGTCAAATAGCAAACTGGTAAACAATTCTTGTGATTTTTTGTGTTTAGTTTATCATAATGAAATTATTTCCTAACAATATATAATTCTTCAAAACTAGCATTAAACTGCCAACCTTGATTGTATTGTTATCTACATCATAACCCAGATGAACAATCAACTATAAAAAGGGCGGCCCGGTCGCATTACGCGTCCCCGCTGAGCGAGGGTCCGGGGAGGGGTCCCACCACAAGGGTGTATTGGGGGCAAGCCTTCCCTTGCCAATTTAATTGGCAAGAGGCCGCTCCTAAGACTCGAACCCGTGACCTCTGGTCACACGGCAACAACGTTTTACCGTTGCGCCAAGGCTCGCCCTCTATGAACAATCAACTATAAACCCAAAAAATTCAAAGCATCAATCAATTAGGCAAAACAACATATGGAACAGAAACAGGGAGTTTCATTCATTAATCTCAAAATGTTCAATTTTACACAGAATAAATAAACTACTAAACAACATCTAAATTTCATCTGCATTATCACATCCTACAATTCATTAAAATTACAGTAACAAAAACACCTAAACTGGTTCAATAATTTAAACACACCCTATTTAAGCTTTCTTTGGAGACTTAGTGGCCTTAGCAGGAGATTTAGGTTCCTTTTTATCAGTCTTTTTAGGCAAAAGAACTGGGTTTATGTTTGGAAGAACACCTCCGTGAGCAAATGTTACACCACCAAGCAACTTTCCTAGCTCTTCATCATTTCTCACTGCAAGCAACAAATGCCTTGGTATAATCCTGTTCTTCTTGTTGTCTCTCGCCGCATTCCCACCCAATTCCAGCACCTACAACCACAAAACAGATAAATTTAATTCCAATTCCACCCCCAATTTTATCAATTAAAGAATAAAAATTGAAACTTTAAAAACAGAAGAATTGGGGATTTTGCTTACCTCGGCAGCTAGGTACTCAAGAACTGCAGCTAAGTAAACAGGAGCCCCGGATCCGACTCTCTGTGCATATCTCCCCTTCTTCAAAAACCTTCCGATTCTACCAACGGGAAATTGAAGACCAGCTCTGATGGATTTGGTAACGGACTTCTTCTTCGGGCCTCCGCCTTTCCTACCTCCGGCACCCTTCTTCACATTTGTGCTGTCCATATCTCTGAATAAATCTGACGATTTTGAAGATACAAAGAAAGGAAAAAGCTTTGGTTCTAGCAAGATAGTTGAGATTGGTGTTTAAGTTTGGTTGTGACAGGGTTTTATAGTCTGATGTCTATATTTAGGAGTTGAGGATGAGCGTATTGAGACCGTTGGATCTTATTATCATCGACGGTGTGGGTTTGTTTAAGCGCGATCCTGGTCATTTAAAATGGACCAATAGAAAGTGAGGGAGGGAATTCTGAATTTTCTCATTGAAATTTTCAGTGACGTTTTAAATTTTTTTTCGTACTTTACCGCTATATTTTTCAAAAGCATATGTTGAATTTTCTTTTGATTTTTTTTCTAGTTTTGGAAGTGATGCTGACGCGGCTGACTGTATAGTAAAATTAATTTTATAAACAAACATTTTTTTATATATTCAATTTCGAATTAAAACAAAAAAGAAATCCAAATTGATTAAGAAGGGTAAATTACAAAACTATATCAAATTGGACGCTCATTTACATATTTAACTTATTTACTCAGCTTACTATATATCTAGACTGTTTTTGTGTGACTTTCCCATAATACCCTCAATATTTATGTGCATTTGTCTCCATCCCGTCTGACTTCGCAGATTCGACCATATGTGAAGCCTGCGAAGCTAATGTTTGGTTTACTTGATGAATCTAATTAGCATGTGTGAAGCCTGCGGAGCTAATGTTTGGTTTACTTGATGAATTTAATTAGCATATGCGAAGCCTGGATGCATTTTGAAACTAATTTGTGAAGTGGTATATAACAAAAAATGCCAAACAACAACAGATTCTAACATTAAAATCATAACATTATTAAAATTTACAACAAGATTGCCACAATAACAATGTTAAAATCATAACATTATCAAAATTTACAACAAGAATGTCACAATAAACTCCTCACAAATCATTTCAAAGTCAACGTGCCGAATCTAGACAAAAATTTCTCGCTTTACAGGAAATCCAGACTTTTTGGAATGATAAATAGAAGTCGAGACCTTTTGGGATGGACGTGTCCCATGGTGCACATCAAGATTGGCACAATCTCTCCTAACAAATCATTTCAAAGTCAACGTGACGAATCTGAATTGAAATTTCTCGCTCTACAGGAAGTCCAGACCTTTTGGGATGATAAATGGAAGTCCGGACCTTTTGGGATGGACGTGTCCCATGGTGCGCACCAAGATTGGCACAATCTCTCATAACCAATCATTTAAAAGTGAACGTGCCAATCTTGAGGAAAATTTCTTCCTATACATGAAGGAAAGTCATCTCCCCTGCAGTTGATGCGTATAAAAAGTATACGTGCTTTTTAGAGCAAGTGCACTCTATCGTACCAAGTAATACAGTATACTTACGTATAAAGATCGATCCCACAGAGATTCTGGACAAGCATTAGCTATCTACGGGTTGTTGAAGTCTAAACGATTAATTTGAAAATGTTGGTTTTGAATAGCAATAAAAACTTTTGTTGTTAAAAACTATATTGTAAAAACTAGGGAGTCGGGTTCACTTTATAAGTTTGAGTCAAATCAAAGCTATTGAAATAAAACAGCGAAGAGAAATTCATGATTTTAAGATGGTGATTTCTAAAAGAAACTTGGTGTTAAGACCTTAGATCACCTCGTTCTATTCCTTCGCTCCTATTTACCTAACCGGACCAATGGTTACTTAAATACGACAAGGAAGCCTTAAGTAAATGAGAAATCATGACATTAAAGTGTTAGAAACCACATCGACTTGCTATTGAGTCTAAAAACGTAGTTTCCATCAATCTCTTGATACTATGGTGAGTAAAAAGCGATTGACCAAAATATGAGTTAAGCTTACATTCCTTGTTCTTAAACACGACTTCTTTTCGGGTATTTTACCTAAATAGACTTCTAACTTTGACTCAAAACATTAGCAAGATTCCCCTCATCCCTAGTTGGGAAGAATTAGTGTTTGGTCATTGGGGAAGTAATACTTAAAATGAATTGAAACAAAGTGAAACTTAGTGAAAGTAAGAGATGGAACATGAAAGATGAAGAAATTCTTACTCAAAACTCAAAATCAACTTATAAACTTGAATGGAAATAACTTAGAAACATGAATTTGAACTTAGAAACTACTTAAAACAAACTAAAACAAAAGAAAGATAATTGCCCAAAGCTTGGCTACAATGAATATGAAAAGTGTGTATTTCCTCATACATCTCATGTCTATTTATAGGTTAATCTTTGCTCAATTCAAGATGATAATCTGAATTTGATGATTGGTAGCCTCCAAAGTACTGAATTAGTGCATTAAATGTCCTTGAGAAGTCAAATTGAGGAAGAGTATGGGCTTGCATAGAGAGGAGGAGGAGCCAATTGCAACTTGCTGAAATTCTCAAGGTCTGAAACATGACGATCTACGTCGCATATCGATGCTTTCGTAAAGTCTGCGAGTGAAATCATTAACTTTTCTACTCGTAGACTTCGCGAACTAATCGATTCGCGAAGTAGATCAACATATTTTAAGCTCTTTCTCTTCGCAAATTGTCATGAAATCATCGATTACACGAAGTGATTTCATGGAAAAACGCAGATGAAACAACATATGCTTACATTTTTCACGTCTTTCACCCTTAAAAGCGACAATAGCATTATGATAAACTGGGAAAAATGATGGAAATAACATAGATTAACCATTTCTTTAATGGTAACAAGAAGAAATAAACCAAGTAACGAGCAGAAACGGGAAGATGAAGATGTTGGGGTTTAGTGTCCTATAGACAATTATTCTAGGATATGAACTAAATATAAATGAAGAGTTCTTTATGTCATTTGTTTTAATAAGATATGGTTTCATAACTATATAAAGGCAACCTCTTTTAAGAACTAAACAAGTCTAATAAAAGGAAATCCTTAAGTTTGTTTAAAGTGATTATAAAGTGTTCATACAAGCATGAAGTGACACGAAACTTTGTAATAAACTAATAAACTTAAAACTACCCCAAGTCAAGTAATATGTTTAGGATTGACATATCACTGTTGAGACTTGCATGTAACAATGTCTTATATCGAGACAGAAAGCTGATCTCACAAGCTTCAGATATGCAGATATATGGACAGTTACATGGAGCCAATGAAAGGGGGTTCATTAGGATTGGGGACCCGACTTGAGATAATAGGATGGGTAGATTTATCCTTGTCACCTGTTCATCTCATTTGTATTAATAGGTATAAGTAATCCTCAGACTCAAAGAAATATTAATTAGTGATTCTGGATTATGGAATGTGATGCTTTGATCCTGTTGTAACACGATCCATAACAGAGATGACTCTTGGGTGTGAACGGCAGACGTTGGGTATCACATGAAGTAACTGCAGGAAAGTTATACATTGGATTGAGCATTTGTCACTCCCGAGAAATGGGAGATACGTCCAAGGATCGCTTGTGGAAGACTTGACTCTAAATCTTTGCAAGGTGATAGCTTAAGACTTGAAATACAGATTTCACTTAACCTATCTAATTGGAGTTAACTCGCCCTGTACAAGTAAAACGAACATCTCGTTATATGTGACTTGATATTATCCATAGTCATAAGATTCAGTTCAAGGATGTAGTTGATAAAGGATCGAATTATACTGTAACTAATACGGAAAGGTCAACGACAGAATCAACATGTCTTCTTATAGCTATGTGGGAATGTTTCGAATTTGCTAATCACATTTCGCGTACTCATTCCGTTATACAAAGATTAAATATAATTCTGAGAAAATTAATTTAATAGTTGCATACGGCTATAAGCAATAAGAACCTAATGGGTCACACATAAGACTTGGAGCCCAAAAGAGAAACATATGTTAATTAATTGATGGAAGCCCAACTGAGTCCACTAAGGCCCAATATATAGAGGGGGCGATTTTTATGTATAAATTACATAAAGAAATTAATTTGATTTTAAGCAATTCTAATTAGATTATGATTGTGAATTAAATTAATTAAAGAATAAATAAGTTAGGAGGTTTAATGAGATTAAATTGCACCTATTATTATCCTATAAGGTTACTATTATTATCTTTATATTTAAGATATAATTATAGATAATAAATAAGAATTATATTCCGAATTAAATTCTTATTCAGTAACCTAATTCTATCTAACTAGGGTTTAGATACAAGAGAGTATATATACCCCCTCTATGTGTAAATTTCGGCCAACCAAGAGTCTGCCGAAGTGAAGAATTTCGACCCCCCTAGTCGAGGACGAGATTATTCACCGCTTCCTTTCCGTTTCAATTGCCCAAAAGAGAAACATATGTTAATTAATTGATGGAAGCCCAACTGAGTCCACTAAGGCCCAATATATAGAGGGGGCGATTTTTATGTATAAATTACATAAAGAAATTAATTTGATTTTAAGCAATCCTAATTAGATTATGATTGTGAATTAAATTAATTAAAGAATAAATAAGTTAGGAGGTTTAATGAGATTAAATTGCACCTATTATTATCCTATAAGGTTACTATTATTATCTTTATATTTAAGATATAATTATAGATAATAAATAAGAATTATATTCCGAATTAAATTCTTATTCAGTAACCTAATTCTATCTAACTAGGGTTTAGATACAAGAGAGTATATATACCCCCTCTATGTGTAAATTTCGGCCAACCAAGAGTCTGCCGAAGTGAAGAATTTCGACCCCCCTAGTCGAGGACGAGATTATTCACCGCTTCCTTTCCGTTTCAATTGATTATCAATCTCTTTCTCTATTCCTTGATCTTGTGTTGATTAATTAGAGGCAATCTATTCTTGATTGCTTTTCATACGGTTGAATTCTAACTTGGTTTCAAAGTGTGTTTTTTGTTTTGTGCTCGGGAACTCGAAGTAAGAGTTGTGGGCACTTCGATTGCAACGGTAGATAGAACATCAAGAGGTATTTCCTTCTATCCCTCTATATATGAAATAACGATTAACGGATCTTGGGTTAATGGAAAAAGGTTAAAATTTTATATTTCCGCTGCCAAACGTTTGCCTATTTTCCTTCAGTGGTATCAGAGCATGCGTTAAATCCGTTATTTCATATATGAAAATTAAGAAGTTTTTCAATCAGATTGAATGAATATTTATAGTTAGGTTAATTAACGAAATTGTTTTGATTAATTAATTCTAAAGATAAATAAGTTTTAATTAATTGTTAATTAAAATAGATTATGCATATGTTCCTAATTATTTTGGTTGATTTGTCTGGAAGTTGTTCTTAGCCAGCTGCTGTCTTGTACACTTTGTCGAATCAACTCAGCAGCTTCATCCCGAAGTTGTTCCACGAAGGTCTTCTAGATCCTTCTTCCCCTGAGCTGCGTTTTGTACATAACGATAGCGTTTTTGACATACGCGGGCCGAGTTGCCTTAAACTGTTTGACTTGGGCTTTGACTTCCGTATTGGGCTTTGGGCCTTTTAATCTTATGTCTTATAAACAATTTAACTCAACATTGAACAAACACATTAGTAGAATAAATTAAAGCATTTAAACTTAGTGTGTTTAGAATATATTTTTTAATACACTTAAACAATTTTGTCAAATCAAAATTATGTGGAAAGGTGTTTCAACAAACTCCCCCATTTTGATGTTGGTAAAACTATTCAGCGAAGAACTCAGTATTGAGCTCCCCCATGATAGTTGACCTAATATTGCTTAGCAAACTCCCCCGTCAGGGTTGAGCTACTGACTTAATTTTACTCTAAACATTTAAAGGTTTAATGGAGTAAGTCTAAGGTCAGTTTTCAGATATAGGTCAGCTCATGGAACATATTCTATTTTACTCAGTGTTTAAGCGGAACTTTTATCATTCAGAGGGCGCTGAGTAATTTGTTGTTCAATGAGTTTTATAAGACAATGTTTTATAAACATACAAGTCAATGTCAAACATGTTATCAGCATTGGGTTCAATCAATAAGTTTTATAAGCATTAAACATAGTTGATGTAATTGAAGATACATAATGACTTAATACTCAGCATCGTATTGAATAACTCATGTTTTGGATAAATAGATGCAAGTATTGATATTGATAAAAGTAGTCAGCGTATACAATAAAAGACAAAAGAAAAACATAGAGACTACACATAGCATATACTGAGCTAGCCTACATCTATTTCTTTTTCTTTTGCTTAGACTGACTAAGCTCATGCTGTGTTCTAGCTTGTTCTTTCTCCCCCGTTTTGTCAGCATCGGGAGGAGGAATCCTAAAGGCGTCGGTTAAGACGGCTCTGGTCAGTTCTGTGGATAGCGCTTTAAGTCTATCGGCGCTTTCATTGATGCCGTCAAAGATAGCAACTCCATCATCTAAGACCTCGGCGGGTATATTGAGTTTAGCAGCGCTGATCATGCTTACTATGAAAGCTTGAGATTTACCTATCCAGGTAAGTGCATCGGACAGACCATCAACGACTTGATGAAATGTCTTCAGTAAGGATGTGTCGTAGTATTGACGCTGAATATTGCTGTGACATACATGGTTGAAGGTTTGTCGGGTGACAGACAATATTTCATTTTGCTTCATGGCGTCAGTGTCCATCTCTTGTTTGTTCAAGTTCAACAATCGAACAGCCTCTCCAATTTGCTCCACTGAGCATTGAGAATAGGAGACCATCAGAAGTGGCATATCGTGTGTTCGCATCTGACAAGGTCTGAACTTGACCTTGAAGAGTGTTGAGGTGTTGAACAATTGTCAGCTGGAGCTCAGCCAGCTTTGTGATGGAATCCTGCTTAGATTGCTGTGCTTGAATGGAGACTATGACACTCAGCAGATCCTTGAATCCCTTAACTTCATTGAGAAGCTGAGTTACATGGGAGAGCTGAGTTGTCTTAACAGTAGAAGACCCAGCAGCAGGTGAAGTGGTTTGATGAAGGTCTTTAATTAATGTTTGCACCGAGTCGATGATTCTTTTACCAGACTCGGTGACATGCAAGTAGCTGAGAGAGCCTTCATGAACTTGCCTAGTTTCCTCAGTTTGACCGGTTGGAAGAGGAGTCAGTGGAATAACATGGTCAGTGACTGGAAGTGTGTTTTCAATCTGCACTTGAGTCTTGGGTAGAGCTGATTGATCGGCAGAAGTGTTGATTGGATAAGAAGTAATCCGAATGTTGTCTGTGCTGACTGGAGCAGGAATGTCCTGAGTCAGCACAATGCTTGTGGTAACAGCATTGCCGGGAATTGGCTCCACTTGGCTTGTAGAGTTAGCGGAAGCATTCAAGTCGGCGTGTTCCTTTGGTGAATAAACAGAGGCTTGCTTTTCAAGAGAAGCCGATGGAGTAGAGGATGGTTGTTTTCTGAAAAATTTCAGCTTGAGTGTAGAAGGATCCTTGGTCGGCTTCTGGATAACAAAGTCAGGGACAGTTGGTTGTTGAACAGGAAGGTCAATGACTGACTTCTGACTTGCCTTAACTAATCTTCGTCTGCGAGGAGGAGTGTCAGCTTGAATAGACTCTCCTGAGTGAGATGGGGAAGTTTCTTCTTGATCAGCATTAAGATGGTCAACTTATTCTTGTTCTTGATCAACATTGTGTTGGTCAGGTTCTTGTTCATCTCCAGCAGCCAACCCAGTATTGGTTGGCTCAGCATCAACCTCGCTAGCTGTCTCCTCAGAGTCAGTATCATCCTGACTGCTTGCTTCTTCTTGTTCATCATCTTCTTCACTATCGCCATCTAACTCTTCCTCAACTTGTGCAATGAACTGATCGTCCAGATGTACATCATCTTCTTGATGCACAGCCTCGGTTCCTAGACACTGTGTGTAGTGAGAATCACCAGGAACAATGACGTCAGTAGGGATAGCATCAATCGGGGTCAGTTCTGAAGACTTATTCTTCTTCAGGGGATGCTCTTCTGTTTCAGGCTCATCTTGCATGCTCCTCTTTTCAGCTGACTTAGGTCTTTCCTGACCTTGATGAGTAGCTGACTTCTGCTTCTTAGTCATAGGCTCAGTTTTCTTCGAAGGACTCCCAACAGCTTTCCTTTTGCGGGCAGCTGGAGCCTTTGTCCTTTTGCTTTGCTTTGGAGCTGTTTCCTCAGCTTGTTGTTCAGCAGCAGCTTTTCCTTTCTTTATTGGCTGATTGAACTTCAAAGCCCTCAGCGAAGCAGCGGTTATCTCAGATCCTCTAGCCTTAGTTTCCTCAGATAGACCAATTTGATGATCTAAGAGGATTCTGGTGATGAGCGATCCTAGCCTGAGAGTTCCAGTGCTTCTTTGGAAGCTAGCAATCAAGAATACTGGCATGTTGATCGGCTTGTAAGTCAGCATATGCCATACGAAGCATTGCTCAAAATTCGTTGCTGAGGTAGTGCAGTTGATCTTAGGATAAATGAAGTAGGTCAGCAGATAGTGAGCCATCTTTTAGTGTTGACCCATTGAGGTGCTCGAGACTTCTCTAGAGTGGCCAGAGGGTTTACAGAAGGTGGTATTGTATCCAGTTCCTTCGTGATCCCCAGATCTCCTCAGTTTTGTTCCCTCATTCTTTAACTTCAGCAAGTTAGCAAGATAAGTAGGGTTTATGAAAATGGTCTTTTTCTTTACCACAGTTACCAGATAGTCTTGGTTATCATCAGCAACTCAGAAATTGTGGTAGAACTCCCTTACTAGGTCAGGATAGGTGTGATCCCTAATGGAGAACAGCTCGTTCCAGCCATTTTTCGATATTCATTCGCAGAAGGGTTGCTCGGATGTCACGAAGGCCTCAGAAACCCATCGTGAGAAGTCTACTTTCCATTCCCTCATGTCTTCGAATACCTTTGTATAGGTTCTGGCCTTGGTCGACTTACCCTTAGAGGAGGTAGCTTGGCCAGCTTTGCCTTTGCTCAGCGTAGTGACCTTGGTGGTTTCAGGCAAAGTAGTTTGCCTGGAGGGTTCATCGGAACTGGTCTTAGGGTGACCGACACCGGAGATGTTGACGGAAACTCTAGTTATGGTTTCAGAAAAAGTATTGGGAAGCTTTGAGAGTCTTAGAGAGAGAGAATGCTTTGCCAGAGAATTCGGTAAGTGTAAAGAAAATAACAAATGGGGATTTACCCATTATTTATGGCGGTGAGGAGTGGATCTTATCGAATCCATGTGTCAGTTTTGCCTTGGGATTGACAACCGATAAAGATCCTGGCTTTTATGACACATTCGGCGCATACGTCATCCTAGGTGGCTATTCGCGTGCTTTTGCATTTAATGCAACAGATCTAACACTCAGCGTTTAGAATACTAAGCGTTTTATATTCTGAGTGGTCAGTAGTATAAAAGGATGATGTCTCAGTTTGAGATAACTACTCGGTGTGCACATTTACTCAGTATTGATGTATATTTTAAGTACTCAGCATGACAATCACTCAGCATGCATTTGCATAAATCATCCAACGTAGTAATTCACTCAGCATAAATTTACATTTAGAACAGGAATTTACTGAAGATGATTAAACATACCAATGACTTCTCTCAGTATGCTGAACAGTTCACGAGCCAGTGGTTTTGTGAAGATGTCCGCAAGCTGCTCATCCGTTGGGACGTAGGTCAGCTTTATCTCACCCTTGAGTACATGGTCTCTTATGAAGTGATGTCTTATGCTGACATGCTTCATTCTGCTGTGTTGAATTGGGTTCTTTGATAGATCAATTGCACTTTTGTTGTCGCATTTGACCTCAATTGTCTTTGTTTGAACACCATAGTCTTCAAGATGTTGCTTAATCCATAGGACTTGAGCAACACAGTGACCAGCAGCAATATACTCAGCTTCAGTGGTAGACAAGGCTACTGCCGCCTGCTTCTTGCTGAACCAGGATACAAGACAGCTTCCTAAGAAATGACATCCTCCAGAGGTGCTTTTTCGTTCTAGCTTGTCTCGACCGTAGTCAGCGTCAGTGTATCCAACGAGAGTAAAGCCATGAGTGTTGGGATACCATAAACCTGCGTTTACTGAGCTTTGCAAATATCTAAGGATTCTTTTTACAGCTATGTAATGAGATTCCTTAGGGTTAGATTGATATCTAGCACGGTAGCATACTGAGAACTGAATGTCCGGTCTACTTGCTGTTAAGTAAAGTAGAGACCCTATCATACCTCGATACAATTTGCTGTCTACCGACTTACCATTCTCGTCAGCGCAGAGGACAGTGTCAGTGCCCATAGGAGTGGATATTGGCTTGCAATTTTCAAGATCATATTTCTTCAATATCTCCTTGGCATATTTAGCTTAACTGATGAAGATGCCATTCTTTCCTTGTTTGATTTGAAGTCCAAGGAAGAAGTTGAGTTCTCCCATCATCGACATTTCAAACTCAGTCTGCATTTGCTTGCTAAATTCCTTGCACATTGACTCATTAGTAGCACCGAAAATAATATCATCAACATATATTTGAGCCAGCAGGGTATCTTTACCCTTTCTCTTAATGAATAAGGTTGTATCAGCTTTGCCTCTGACATAATTTCTAGTCAGCAGGAAACTGGTCAGCCTCTCATACCAAGCACGTGGTGCTTGCTTGAGGCCGTACAGAGCCTTTTTGAGTTTATAAACATGGTTTGGGAATTTAGGATCCTCAAACCCTGGAGGTTGATTAATATAAACTTCCTCGCTTATAACTCCATTAAGAAATGCACTCTTAACATCCATTTGAAATAGTTTAAAGTTCATGTAAGATGCATATGCACATAAAATCCTAATAGCCTCTAGCCTTGCCACTAGGGCAAAGGTCTCACCGTAGTCAATACCTTCTTGCTAGCTGTAGCCCTGAGCTACAAGCCTTGCTTTGTTCCTGACTACGTTTCCTTGCTCATCCAGCTTGTTGCGGAAGACCCATCTTGTTCCAATGGTCTTCTGACTCCTTGGATGTGGCACTAGCTCCCATACATCGTTTCTTCTAAATTGGTCAAGTTCCTCTTGCATTGCGCTCATCCAGAATTCATCTTCCTCAGCACCAGCGAAGTTCTTAGGTTCCTGAACTGAGACGAAGGCTACATTGATGAGGTACCTCCTGAGTTGGTTTCTTGTCATCAGGATATTCTCAGCGGCATCAAGGATTGCACGCTCTGAGTGCCCTCTTGGAATCCTTATCTCCTTGGGTAGATTGATGTCTTATGCTGTCTGTGTTTCAACAATCTCTGCAGGTGAAGACTGGTCAGTGAAAACAATATTTGGTTCACTTTTACCTTTGGTCAGCCCTTGAGGGAATGACTCAAAGGCTGTATCTTGATCAGCGGGTGCTGAGTGTGGATCATCCTCGGTCAGCGGCAGATATCTTCCTACAGGGTTAGTTTCGTCGAACTCAACATGTACTGACTCTTCTAAGACTTGAGTTCGTTTATTGAAAACTCTGTATGCTTTGCTGTTTGTTGAGTAGCCTAAAAAGATAGCTTCATCAGCTTTTGAGTCAAACTTAGCTAGGCTATCTTTGGTGTTTAAAATAAAACATTTACAGCCAAAGGCACGAAAGTATCCAATGTTGGGCTTTCGTCCTTTCCAAAGTTCGTAGGGGGTTTTCTTTAGTATAGGTCTAACAAGAGCCCTATTAAGAATATAGCATGTTGTGTTAACAGCTTCTCCCCAAAAGTACTTTGGAAGCCAATGCTCACTCAGCATTGTCCTGACTATTTCAACCAAGGTTCTGTTCTTCCATTCAACAACCCCATTTTGTTGAGGCGTCCTAGGAGCAGAAAAATTATGGTCAATGCCGCTGGCTTCACAGAATTCAACAAACTGTTGGTTTTTGAATTCTCCACCATTATCACTTCGGGTGTGAGCCAATTTTAGGTCTTTGTCATTTTCAAGTTTTCTAACCAAATTTGAAAATGTCTCAAAGGTCTCATCCTTGCTACTCAGCAAGATGACCCAAGTGTACCGAGAGAAGTCATCTACAATGACCAAGGAAAATCTTCTTCCACCTAGACTCAGCGGCTGGACTGGACCGAAGAGATTCAAGTGTAGTAACTCTAACGGACGCTTAGTTGAGACAACATTTTTACTATGAAAGGATTGTTTGGTTTGTTTTCCAGCTTGGCAAGCGTGGCATAATTGATCTTTTTTAAATCTAAGTTCAGACAGTCCCTCAACCAATTGCTTTCTTGCTAATTTGGCCAGGAGGTCCATGCTTACATGATCAAGTCTCCTGTGCCATAGCCAGGAATTTTCTTCATTTGAAACTAAGCATACAGTTTTTGAAAACTTTTTCTCTAAGTCTAGCATAAAGACATTATCAATCCGAGGGGCAGTTAAAATTAACTCATTTGTTTTTCCCTCGTATATTTTACATCCAGTAGCATCAAATATAACTTTTCTCCCATTGTCACATAGCTGAGCTACGCTGAGTAAGTTATATTTGAGTCCGCTGACTAGGGAGACTGACTCAATAGTAGGATTACATGCGATGGTTCCTGACCCTACTATCTTACCCTTTTTGTTGTCTCCAAAACTTACGCTTCCTCCTCGTTTATGCTCAAACGTGATGAACTGAGTTTCATCACCAGTCATGTGCCTCGAGCATGCGCTGTCAATATACCACATCTTTGACTTCTCAGCACACCTCAGCCTTACCTGCATTGTAACTAGTTACTTTTAGGTACCCAATTCTTTTTGGGTCATTGCTTGTTAGGTTCAACAGGTAAAGCATCATATTTTATTTTATGGCGGCATACTTGGATGGTATGGCCATTCTTTCCATAGAAGTCACAGCTGACCTTCCGTTTAGGATTTCTCACTGACTGGTTAGCATCCTAGTGCTGAGCGTGCCAGCACACCTTTGTGGTGTGTCCTTTCTTCCCACAGAAGTCACACTGGACATTCCGCTAGGGATTCCATCTCTGCTGACCAGTACTTCGGTACTGAGCATTCAGAGGAATATTTCTTTTGTTTTGAACCTTTAGTTGGTTCTGGATATTTGTGATGTCCTTTCTCAGTTTCTTTGAATCTGATTGGACTTCAGAGACAGACTTATGTATGATCTCCATGTTATCATGCAAAGTTGAGTTGTCCTGAAGAAGGAATCTGAGGTCACTTAGCTTGACCTCTTCAACCTCGTCACAGCGCCTGCTGAGTGCTCTAATTTTCTTATTACACTTTTTGACAAGTGTATAGAGGTCACTCAGGGCATTACCCATTTCGTTTCTGAGCTGGGAAAGTGATATTACCTCATTTGATTGCTCCTCATCATCAGATGCAATGGAGGGGTCAGCATGCTCAGAGACGCACGGCTCAGCAAGTTCGTCAGCCATGAAGCATATCTTCGCTGACTCAGTGGCCTCAGCTTCTGTTGATGAAGACTCATCACTGCCGCTCCATGTTACCACCATTGCCTTTTTGCCGTTCTTCTTTTCTTTCCTCAGCATGGGGCAGCTTGACTTGATATGGCTAGTTTGATGACATTCAAAGCATGTAATGGGCTTTGAGCTGTCCTTCTTGTATTTGCTTTCGCTGGACTCAGCTTTATACTTATCAAACTTTCTGTAAGGCTTCTTAGAATATTTGTCATTCTTTTTGAACAGCCTTTTCATCTTCCTTGTGAACATAGCCATCTCCTCATCATCTGTTGAGCTCCCATCAGTGGAGTCAGCTTTCATGACAAGAGATTTTTGCTTCTTGTCTTCAGACTTTTCCTTCACCTCGAAATTCTTCATCGAGGTCTCATGGGTCAGCAGCGAGCCGATGAGCTCATCATATTTGTAGGTAGTTAAGTCCTGAGCTTCCTCAACAGCGGTCTTCTTTGCTTGCCAGTCTTTGGGAAGGCTCCTGAGTATCTTCTTGACTTGTTCTTCCTCAGTGAAGATCTTCCCAAGTCTCTTGAGCTCATTGATGATGTTGGTAAACCTTGCATTTATGTCAGATATTCCCTCATCATTGTTCATTTCGAACAGCTCGTACAGTCTCATCTGCTGGTTCACCTTAGACTCTTTTACTTTATTGGTTCCTTCGTAGGTGACCTCCAGCTTCTTCCAGATCTCTTGCGCCGACTCACAACCTGAGATTTTATTATATTCTGCAGCATCGAGCGCACAGTGAAGCATGTTTATAGCCGAAGCATGATTTTGTAGCTTCTTGAGATCATCCTCTGTCCATTTGGCCTCAGCTTTAACAACTGTTTGGCCAGCCACAACTTCGACAGGTACAAATGAGCCTTGGACTATGGATAGTCAGGCACTCATATTTGTAGCCTGAATGAATTTTTTCATCCTATTCTTCCAGAAGGTATAGTTAGACCCGAAGAATAGGGGAGGCCGAGTAATGGACAGCCCCTCAGGTAAGATCTGAGTTGTTTGGTTTCCTATGAGAAACCGAGTGCTGTTTCGCCCATAGTGGGGATCAGCTCAAGGTGGTTAAACCTTTTACAGTGAGCTTTTATGCTCTGATACCACTTGTTGGTCCCTTATAATATTACAAGTATAGTTCCAAGGGGGGGGGGGGGGTTAGGAACTATTTAAAAAAAAATAAGTTAGGGCAGACGTCTTTTTCGTGGGAAAAAGGTTTTAACAGCGGTGCTGAGTGAATAACAAGATACTGGCTTAGTCAACTGGTGACTAGGTCAGTTTCTTTACTTGAGTCAGGAGATAGCACTTAGAGTCTATTCCTGAGCTCAGATATTCAATGCGCACAACTCAGCTTGACCTCTTTACTTGGTCAGTTTTTGTTTAAGCAAGCAATAAATATATAAAGGAGTTTAAGGTTAGAAATATGTTACTCAGCGGATTTATCCAGGTTCGGCCTCCAAGCCTACGTCCTGTCCCCGGAACACGTTCCGAGATTTTGAATTCTCTACTGAGCTCTTTAACGGTAGAGCATCAAACCTTTTATAATCTTAGCAACTGAGTATAACAAGAGTACCTTCCTCTATACCTCTACTCAATCCTAATCTCTCGCTGAGTACTATAACCGAGTACTCAGCCTCTCCTTTCTAATCTCTAGAAATGATAAGTGTTTGTCCTAAACAATGATTGCTAAGACACCTTAGATGATTGAATAATCACTCTAGACTTTTACACAAAAGATATGAAATTTAGTGTAAGATTGCTTTGATTTTTCTTGCAGAACTTTGCGTAGAGATTTGGTCAGCGTAATGGCTTGATCAAGTTCTGTGTCAAATGAAGCAACTGAAGGGCTCTATTTATAGAGACGTCTGAGGCATCGGTCATTTCGAATTTCAAAATAACCGTTGGAGGGAAACGGCTTCCTGTCATTGTCATTCTGTCTTGCTCAGAGCTCTCGGCCAATCAGATTTGAGTATCTTCTATCCTCGGTTAGCTTTTGGTCAGCTCGGCAGAATGTCTCTCCATTTATGGTAAGGTCAACTAGACAACATTATGTGTCTTCTGAACTTTACCCAAAGTGGAAATTCTTTGTCTGGAAGTTGTTCTTAGGCAGTTGCTGTCTTGTACACTTTGTCGAATCAACTCAGCAGCTTCGTCCCAAAGTTGTTCCACGAAGGTCTTCTAGATCCTTCTTCCGCTGAGATGCGTTTTGTACATAACGACAGCGTTTTTGACATACGCGGGCCGAGTTGCCTTAAACTGTTTGACTTGGGCTTTGACTTCCGTATTGGGCTTTGGGCCTTTTAGTCTTGTGTCTTATAAACAATTTAACTCAACATTGAACAAACACATTAGTAGAATAAATCAAAGCATTTAAACTTAGTGTGTTTAGAATATATTTTTCAATACACTTAAACAATTTTGTCAAATCAAAATTATGTGGAAAGGTGTTTCAACAAGACGAACATCTTGCTATATGTGACTTGACATTATCCATAGTCATAAGATTCAGTTCAAGGATGTAGTTGATAAAGGATCGAATTATACTGTAACTAATACGGAAAGGTCAACGATAGAATCAACCTGTCCTCTTATAGCTCTGGGGGAATGTTTCGGATTTGCTAATCACATTTCGCGTACTCATTCCGTTATGCAAAGATTAAATATAATTATGAGAAAATTAATTTAATAGTTGCATACGGCTAGAAGCAATAAGAACCTAATGGGTCACATATAAGACTTGGAGCCCAAAAGAGAAACAGATGTTAATTAATTGATGGAAGCCCAACTGAGTCCACTAAGGCCCAATATATAGAGGGGGCGATTTTAATGTATAAATTACATAAAGAAATTAATTTGATTTTAAGCAATCCTAATTAGATTATGATTGTGAATTAAATTAATTAAAGGATAAATAAGTTAGGAGGTTTAATGAGATTAAATTTCTCCTATTATTATCCTATAAGGTTACTATTATTATCTTTATATTTAAGATATAATTATAGATAATAAATAAGGATTATATTCGGAATTAAATTCTTATTTAGTAACCTAATTCTATCTAACTAGGATTTAGATACAAGAGAGTGTATATACACCCTCTATGTGTAAATTTTGGCCAACCAAGAGTCTACCAAAGTGAAGAATTTCGACCCCCCTAGTCGAGGACGAGATTATTCACCGCTTCCTTTCCGTTTCAATTGATTATCAACCTCTTTCTCTATTCCTTGATCTTGTGTTGATTAATTAGAGGCAATCTATTCTTGATTGCTTTTTATACGGTTGAATTCTAACTTGGTTTCAAATTGTGTTTTTTGTCTTATGCTCGAGAACTCGAAGTAAGAGTTGTGGGCACTTCGATTGCAACGGTAGATAAAACATCAAGAGGTATTTCATTTTATCCCTCTTTATATGAAATAACGATTAACAGATCTTGGGTTAATGGAAAAATGTTAAAATTTTTATATTTCCTCTGCCAAACGTTTGCCTATTTTCCTTCAGATGAACCATGGCTTCGTTTTCTAGGATTAGGAAGTTGCATAATTAAGAGATGAAGAGAGGAAAAAGAGAAATACATTTTGATTTGGAGAAATGGTGCAGATTTCGTGCAATTTAAAGGAAGATAGAAAGATCAAAAGTCTTGGAATCATTAATGGATGAGCCAACATGCGTTTCGCGCACCCAAGGAGAAGAGGGGAGATAACGTTCGCGTAAAGGGAAAGTGGAAGGTTAGGGGTATTATGGAAAACTCATACAAAATCAGTCTAAATATGTAGTATGTTGAGTAAATGGGTTAAATATATAATTAGGCATCCCATTTGACTCATTTTTGTAATTTACCCTTATTTTTTTGAAAAGTACAAAAATAAAAATTATGGTTACACATGTTTTCGATCGATACCTTTTTTATTTAAAAATTTACGAAATGGTATTTGAGGTTAATTCTATTAGCAAACACAAACCAAATTTACTAACAGTGTTAAAATTCAAAGAAAAAAGAGTTAATTTTGTACTTATATTTATTTATTTTATATATTAACTCCCTTTATTATCTAATTATCACAAACAAACCCCAAAATAAAAAATAAAAATCAATTGCACCACACCGTCTCCATCTCTCTTTAATTTATTTTTTTCTTTCTCTCTCATCTCTCTTTCCGTTTTGTTAATTTCTCTTTAAAATCATTGAGTTTCATTCACTTTCACTCCCTTTAGGTATATTTCAAATATCTTAACAAGTTCATCCAAGCAACATGGTGGATCAACATAATCTTTTAAGGATATAAATACTCAGGACTTTGATTCTTCAATTTCTTTCAAAAGTCATGGTCAACGAATTCAGGTTTGACCGCCATATCCAATCCTTCCTTCCTACCAATTTCGTAGTGTCGTACATAAAGATTCAATAAAGACAAACAATTTAAACACAAACATTTAATCAATTCTTCTGATACTTTCCTAATCTAAACCAACATTGAAATTAAATCTTCTCATTTTCAGCTGAAGAACACCATGAGAATCGAACAGGAGATGCAAGCGAGCGGCGACGGCGAAGGAGGAGGATGAGGAGGTGGAAGTGGTGGTGATAACAATAATTCTGACACAAAAAGCATGAGCATCGATCGGACCGTCGGATTCAGTGATCCTCTCAAAAAAAAAAAAATCTTCAAAAAAGAGTGTGAGGTTCAACACTCCCAGCGAAATCAATAACAATGGAGGAATTGAAGATCCATCATCTAATTACGTTGAAATCACATTGAATATTTGTGATGATTCCGTTGCAATTCACAGTGTTCATCCTGCTAATCATGACGATCCCGAGTTCGCTTTACTGGCGAAGAATGCACTCGAGACTAAACCATCTTCTTTCTGTGAGTCTAATCTGTTTCGCAACACTTCATCTCATATTAAGCAAGTTATGTTGGGCTTTTCTGACCCATGAGGAGCTCAATTAGGGTTAGGCCCATGCTTTAACCCTAAGAGTATATAAGGGTAAGTTTAAGATAGTTTTTATAACTCTATTTTGTAGCCACCACAAAGAAAAGAGAAAGTGAAAATCCATTCTTCTTCCATTTCGTCTAGCCATATGAAATTGCCCATAGCCGGAGATTAAACCGTTGGATCGTCCTGAAATTTGGACAGGAGTTTCCTAACGCATGTTCGCTTGTTTTTACCGGAGCGATCGTCGTTTGGACACTTGGAAGACCAGTTCGTACCAGGGGCAGATTGTAATCAGATTTGTGACTTCTTTGAGGTTCTTCTTTTCTTTTGTGTTGTGATTGATTCCATACTTCTTGAGGAAAAATTCCAAGATTGTATGTTGATTGTGTATGCCTCGAGTGTTATCTAGGGATGAACTTGTGTATTGCCAATTATTATTTGATATAGTGGAAGGTTTAAGCGGACTACGGTCCCCGTGGTTTTTACTTCTTGCATTGAGGAGGTTTTCCACATAAAAATTGTACTTGTTTATTGTGTTTGTGTGGCTGCCATTTTACTACTATTGTTGCTTCATTGTGTTTGGTTTTTGCTCTACTAATTAGTTTCCTCATAGATTCATTCAAGTCGGGAAAGGAATAACAATGAAGGTTAATTCCGCACTATTGTTGTTACCGTTGTTAGTCCGTTTTCCCATCATATTGGTATCAGAGCTTGACTATTGTTGTTGTTGGATTTGTTTGAATGATGGAGGCTAATATAAATAGAATGGTTAATTTAAATGGTTCAAATTACGATGTTTGGAAAGGGAAAATGGAGGACCTTTTTTATGTGAAGGATTATTATCTGCCAAAAGATAGGCCTGAGGGTAAGTCAGAGTCTGAGTGGACTATTTTGCATCGTGAGGTCTTTGGTTATATCAGACAATGGGTGGATGATAATGTAGTGAATCATATTAGTGGAGAAGCAAATGCACATAAGTTATGGAACAAGCTTGAGCAATTGTATGCTCGAAAGACAGGGAATAACAAGTTGTTCTTGAGAAAAACAGATGATGAATTTGAAGTACCGAGATAGGGCTCCTTTGTCAGATCACTTGAATGCCTTTCAGGGAATCATAAATCAGGTTTCTAGAATGGGGATCAAGTTTGAAGAGGAGGTACATGCTTGATGGCTCCTTGGTACATTACCGGACTCTTGGGAGACGTTTAGAACGTCATTGTCTAACTCTGCACCAGATGGGATTATTTCCATGGAATTGGCTAAGGGAAACATATTGAATGAAGAGATTAGAAGAAAGTCACAAAGTTCCTCTTCACAGTCAAATGTCTTAGTCATAGAGAGGCAGGGGAGAAGTCATAGTAGAGGTTCGAGTAATAGAGGGAAACAACGCAACAATTCCAAGGGTAAGTTTGCCAATATTGAGTGCTACCATTGTGGCAAGAAGAGGCATACCAAAAGATACTGCATACAGCTGAAGAAAGACAACAAGAAGGGTGTTGAAATTAGAGATGATAAGTACGATAGATAAAAGGGCAAGAGAAAAACAAAAAGGCAAGCAGACCACTACTTCCACCAAGGGGGTTCCCTTCCTGAAGAAGTCTAAGTCAACCCTCCTCCCAATCGTCGGATCCCATTCTACTCTGACAGGTCCAACTATACGTATTGGAGGTCCTACCCCAACTTTGCCTTCTCAGACATTTGTTTTTGCCCCTATTGATGTTACTCCAGTAAGTACTTTCTCTTTGGTTGGATTTTTAACTCTTTGTAATACTTGTTATATTTATGTGTTATTCTTCTCAGAGTTGGTGAAACCTTCTCTTGGCGATTATTGGTCCACCAAATATAGGAAGAAGCTGAACTTGATGGATCTCAAAGTTCTGGATGACATTGATGAATCTATCCCCACAAGATTCCTTTGGTTATGGAGAGCCGAAATAAGATATTTGTTATAAGACACGACAATCACATTATAAGAAAGTCCATGGCGGTAAGTTTACCTTATTCCCTTAACTACGGTTCCTAATTGTTCGATATGACCTTTTCCCTTGTGATTCAGTCATTCGACCATGTCATAGTGGTCAGGCAAGTGATTGTTGACGGTGTTATAGGTAGAAAGCGCATTAAAGAGCTATAATGGGAGCTTAGCTTAGAGAAGGCAAATAACTCTAATGTTTAAGCATCAAATAATTAAGTTGATTTCTTGGAACATAACGGCGCCTTTAACAGATAAAGTGTCATTTTTACTCATCTTAGTGAGAATGAGTTGTATAAATTTGGCATTTCATAATTTTGTGGCAGGGAGGGAGTGGGAGAACCTTTGAAGAACTTTGATCAGCGTGTGATCAAAAGCCTTGTGTCGATTCGAGATATGCTAAAGTTGTTGGAGCAGAGGTTGATGCTCAGTTGGCATTTCAGAAACTTTCTTGTCTAAAGCCTCCATGGCATAACGATTATCTCGTGAGTACTAAATTAAGGAGGCCGGATCTTCATCAGTGTTATCTTTAGCAAACTTTGAAAGATGATCGTCAATCTTGTAAGTTCAATAGATATGTTACGAAGTTCAAAAGACAGTTATTTAAGACTTAAAGTGCAATGTCATGGCCAAAAGGGATGAAAAGAATGGTATGC
Organism: Euphorbia lathyris; assembly: GCF_963576675.1. NCBI lineage: Eukaryota > Viridiplantae > Streptophyta > Magnoliopsida > Malpighiales > Euphorbiaceae > Euphorbia > Euphorbia lathyris. The sequence continues at coordinate 32,106,218 of NC_088912.1, forward strand.
TGCAAAGTAGCCATATGAGTGATCATTCCAAGTTTGATGGATTCCATGCGATCAACATAACTGTGAATACCTTGTTGGGAGACTAGAGCCACAATTATGTGAATAAGGCTTTTGATATGGGCAAACTCATTTAGCAGAAGGGCAGTCTCAACTACTGAGTGTGCAATCATATTTGTAGGCAGATGCATTATAGATGGAAGTGTTGTTGAGGAATGGAAGAAGTTTTAGCAATTTTAACCGTTTGATTGCAACAGTTTGAAGTGTCTTCAACACATCTTCCTGAGATAGGACTTCAGATATGGAAGCTGTTTTGTTCTTGATTTATGATGAGATTGGTTCTCCTTTGTTTTTCAGCGGATATAATAAGCATGTCGATATCATCAGCAGTGATGGTTGAGTTTTTTATAGATATGAATAGGAAAGTTCAGAGCGCTAAGATAGGCAACTTCTGATGCACTTATAGGTTGCTCAAGAGGTGGATGCTTCTAGCATATTCTCTTTTATCTTGATTCACCATCAATTTATCTTGCATGTTTATTGTTAGCTTTAATTTATTGAATGTTTTTATTATGTTTATTTTAGTTATTCAAACTCCAACTTTAACTTAACCAACTATCCGTTCTAAGAATCTGGTTGTTCTATTGAAATGTCATTGACTTTTGTTTGTTCTATCCCTGTGGAGACGATAATTTATTAACACTTTATTACTTGTACCTAGTGCACTTGCTAGTGTCACTCCATCTTGGGGGACAACAATAACTCATTTGTTATTGGTGGTAAATATTGTAACAACTTCGGGTGTCGGCATGTACCCTACCAATCAATAGAGCTTGATTCTGCTTCTAACATTTGCTTAAGGAAGACAACTCACTCAGAAAGGCTTTTGTTTAAACTTATGGTTAACGATTTATTGATGCACAATAGTTGGAGCTCTATATATGCGAGATTACCAATAGAGCATACAATATCAGAAGTAAGTAAATGTAGAGTTAGAAAGAGTTACACAATGATTTATACTCGTTCAAGCTCTTGCCTACATTTAGCCCTTAGAATACCTTCTTCTGAGTTTTAATCAATTACTGAACTTTTTACCACTAGGGCACAAACATGTACACTAGATACATAGGTTATGTAAAGTATATTTCTTTACAATCCACGCTCACCTATCTATCTTTCTATATGTTTACTTATAACCAAAGCAAATAGAAGAGCTTCTGATCTTTTTACAAACGATGATTTTGTTCTAATATAGAATAGAGGTGAAGAACTACATCACAATTAAATTACACAAGTATGAACTATGAATGTATATTCTACTTTTGTTCTTTTTTCACTTGAATGTTTGGATCTTTTTTTGCATTGATGGATCAAGAGTGAAAATGAGCGTTATGATTGGCTTTTATAGTGGAAGTTTGAGGCACAAACGTTTGAATTTGAACTTGTCCGTTGGAGGGAAAGCTTCAAATGGCTTATGTCATAATACACAAATGAGGGAAGAGTTGTTGATGAAATCAGTCTTTTGTCTGGTGTTGACCAGCATGCCATTGGAAACTTGTGATTTCTTAGCGTGGGAGACACTGTTTGTTCTTTTCCAAAATGGTGATGTGAGAGAGACGTTTGGCTGGCAGTAGCTTCTAGCTTCTATTTTATTTGCCAATTTTAGAAACGACTGGATGTTGACTTTGATTCTCTTGAATCTTGTCTTCTAGCTTCTGATTCCGATTCCGGATCCACAATTATGTTGTTGGATCTTTGACATTTATATTTCAACATTTAGCAAACCCATTGATATAAAATAAAACTAAATTTAATTCTTCAAATTAAATATTTATGAGAATTTAAATCTTTAAATGTGATTTTTGTTATAATTAAAAACTTTATGGAAATTGTGTTTCAACACAACTCTCTCCAACTCGTCAAGCACATATCTAAGCTTTTCTGGTTTGATTTTTTTTTTCCAAATTGTTGGTCAAGCAACTTCTTACAACCTCATCAAGAAGAGTATCCTTTCTTAAAAAACCATGAAAGCTTAAAAAACATCCCACAAAAAGAAAACATGCAGAAAAAGACAAAAAAAAAAGTGTCCTCAGAGGTAGATTTTGATAACAACCTAAATAAATAGAGAGTCTTCAAAAAACCCTGAAAAGTGTTTTCTTCTCTTTTATTGGGGGATGGTTCTAATAATAACCTAAAAAAACAAGGTTATTCTTAAATTTGGGTTGAGGGTCCATGAGGCGGATCCTAAAAGAGTCGTTTGAATGTGATTATAAGAAAGCAAAAACCCAGGCATAATATGACCTATGATGCATCAAAGAGGGCACCACAAAAAGTGAATGTGTCTGCCAAACCCGACCATAGCAAAAGAAAACCTTCACGCATAATGATTTGTGATTGGACAACACAAGGAGCATGCGCATTACATAAGTATGTTGAAAATCTCATCTTCTATTTTTACTTTACTCTTCATATATGAAAATTGTGATTACTTGAGCGTTAGAGTGATCACACTGGTAAACCGTTAACACTCATGTTTTACAAATTTGCTCGAGCATAGAAGCGATGGTTGAAACTTTTCCATTTTTTAATCTACTATATATATCATCTCCAAAGTTTCAAAATAATATTGAATTTACCTTTATTTAATAGAAAATTGAAACGAGTTACTTAACAGACATGTGATTTTTTTAAAGAAGTTTATTGACAAAGTAAAACTTGATATATCGTTCATAATTACGCTAATAACACAATAAACATTTTTTACCCTTTAATAGTTAGTATTTTTTAATTAATTCATATGTGTCAAATTTAGTTTTTGTTATTTTATAGCAGTGAATTTATATTTTATCCCATTTGCAATTTATTTTTGGATTTGAAATTGAAATTAATTAGAAAACAATGTGCAAAAATTTGAAAAGGGGGCTGAAAGAAAATTTGGTTTAGAAAATTCAAAATTCCCTCCCTCGCCTTCTATTGGTCTATTTCAATTGACGAGGATCGAGCGTAAACAGTTTCAAACCGTTGATGGAAATAAGATCCAACGGTGTCGATATCCACACACCACCAGACTATAAAAGCGTGTGACAATCAACGATAGAAACCATTCTCCACTATCTTACCATAGTCAAATCTTCTTCATTTCTCTGCATCTTCGAAATCGTCGGATATATTCAGTGAGATGGACAGCACAAATGTTAAGAAGGGTGCCGGAGGTAGGAAAGGTGGAGGCCCGAAGAAGAAGTCCGTTTCCAGATCCGTTCGAGCTGGTCTTCAGTTTCCCGTTGGTAGAATCGGAAGGTTTTTGAAGAACGGAAGATATGCACGGAGGGTCGGATCTGGGGCTCCTGTTTACTTAGCTGCAGTTCTTGAGTACCTAGCTGCTGAAGTAAGCAAAAATCCCTAATTCTTTCAATTGTTTGTTCTTTAATTTTGTTGAAATTGGTTAGGGCTATCATGTTTGGCTGTGAAATTGGAATTGATTTTTTTTTTTGTGTTTGTGGTTATAGTTGCTGGAGTTGGCTGGGAATGCGGCAAGAGATAACAAGAAGAGCAGGATAATACCAAGGCATATATTGCTAGCAGTGAGAAATGATGAAGAGCTGAGAAAGTTGCTGGCAGATGTAACTATTGCTCATGGAGGTGTTCTTCCTAACATAAACCCTGTTCTTTTGCCCAAAAAGACGGAGAAAACTAGCCAGGAGCCAAAATCTCCTGCCAAGGCCGCTAAGTCTCCGAAGAAAGCTTGAATAATTTGGTTCTAATTATTCAATCAGATTGGGATTTCTTCTGTAATTGGAAATCTATTGTAATTTGAAACTATACCTCTTTCAATTAACCCTTAGGTAATCCATTTTGAACATCTTGGCTTTTATCTCATTATTTCCTTGAACCTCAATCACTAAAAACTCTTTTTTATCACCCATGTAATAACGACTTATGGCATTTAAATTATATTAGAAAATTACTAATGAAATGCAAACATAAATAAATACAAATACAATAAAACAGGTATGCAGATGTAACATTTCATATTGCTTTTATAGCCATTTTGATAAATTTTATCATTATTAGTTATTCACCTTCTTGTGATTGAATAATGGAAACTATACCTTTTTCAATTTACTGAAACTCATGGTTTTGGGGGCCATTAGCATATGATAGAACACAATAATATGACTTCACATGTAATTTCATAATATTGCACTATTTGGTGTATTGAAACCCACCTAAGTGAGGATACATATTGGGTATGTACACTCTCGCAAAGTTGTACATGTTATTTACAAGTAATAGATATGTTATTAGAGTTGTCCCTTCATTGGAGATGATAAACCGCGTCTTTCATTTAATAATGGAATAAGGAAATGGCTATGACTACCTCATTAGTTTCAAGATTGACTAGCTTTTGATGAATCAATGCTCCAATAACGAATTATGATGAAATCTCTCCACTCAATGTTTATGGAATGTGTAAGTGTATAAGACTATGCCTAATGTATAAGCACATGCCAACATATGTCACATAATGAACTAATTAAGAAATTTTGAGGCGTACTAAATTAGATACTTTTCAATGCATAAGTTATACTTTTAAAGCTTTTCAAAGTAGCTCACTATTTGGGTGACACTCACATTTCTCTAAAGCTATTGAGTAATCGAAAATGCAAATTAATATAATTAAAGACCTAACGTTGATAACTTGGTTCAATTTTAGACAAACTAAATTCCAAATGAATTGTAACCTCGTAGTCTTCTTCTTTTGGAGAAAATGTATTGATTTACCAAATTTAAATGTTTAAACCCTCACCCTAATCTCTTCATCCAAAATACCTAAGAACACCAAAATCATTCCACTTCGATTCTTTTCTTGTAATCGATTCCTTTCTTGTAATCACTCACAAGAAAGAAGAAACTGGTCAGGAAAAAACCAGCATAATAAAAAAAAATGATAAAGTTCGATGCTCAAGGGTAAAAGAGAAGAAGTCAGCCGTGGAGAGAGCTCAGAAAAGTTTCATGTGCTTCTTCAATGTTGTGAAGAGTGCAAGAAAATAATGAGAAAGGAAAATTGGAGAAATTAAGATTAGCAGAGATGTGTTTGTTTTGGTTTAGCAAAGAATTCTGCTTGATTGATTTGAAAGAGAAGAAATTGATGAGGTTATATCTCCCTTCCGAATTAAGAGATGATGAAATTAAACAAAAAAAACTTTGGGTGTTTGTAAGTTTTTTGGATTAAGAGATTTGTGATGAGGGATTTCAAAAGTTAGACTTGAGATTTTTCCACAGATATAGTCCGTAGATGCGAATATGAGGATACAAATAACATTTTACTGATTTTAATCAGTTGGATGCAAACGGAAATTTTAACAGCGGAAAGAGATCTGTTAGTTTGTCTAAAATTGGACTAAGTTGTCAACGTTGGGTCCTCAATTGTACTATTTATTACGTTAAGGGTATTATTGCTTTTCACGGGTAACGTTAGGGGTATTTTTACATTTTATCGTTTTTGCTAATGAATAATGGAAACTATACCGTTTTCAATTAACTCAAACACAAGGTTTTGTGGCCCATTAACATACAATAGAACACATGAGAATATGACTACACATGGCAGACTGCATAATATTGCACTATTTGCAAATAGCCTAACGGTGTATCGAAACACACCAAAGGTTATATAATGGGTATGTACGACTCTCGCAGAGTTGTACAATACATGTTATTTACAAGTAATACATATATTATTGGATTTTGGAGTTCTCCATCTATTGGAGATGATAAACTCGTCTTTCGTTTTATAATGCAATAAGGAAATGGCTATAACTACCTCATGGGTTTCCAAATTGACTAGTTTGGGATAAATCCAAGCCTAGGGTTTAGGGGGTTCCGGACCCTTGGTCGGTGGTTCTACTATTGAGTAGTGGTATTTCGGTAGATTGCAGCTCCCCTAATTTTCATTTATATTGATATATTTGTAGTATTGTTATAATACTTTAATATAGTTGAGTTGGTTAAGTTTTAATACAATAGACCATGAGTTCAAGCTTTTATTTATTTATTGAATTTTCTATCATTCTTAACTTTTTTGAACTAATTTCTTTTTCCTAATTTTTTTTTTTTACTTTTGAGACTCAAAAAATTTTAATTTTTAAAACTAAATTTATTTTATGAAAATTATATAAAAATTAGCGTTAGATTTATAAAATATTAAAGATATCTACTCCTTTCAGCCGAGTAATTTTAATCTTTTCGCATTTCACATACCAAAACGATGAAGTTTTAGTTCCCCTAAATGTAAGTTCCTGGCACCACCACTCCTCCAATAGCAAATTATGTCTAAATCTCTCCACTCAAGGTTTATGCAATGGATTAGTGTATAAGGCTATGCCTGATGTATACGCACAAGCCCCCATATGTCAATAGTCTAAGGAACGTAATTGTATGCATATCATAATTAATAAAGAAAATGTGAAGTGTGTGAGTTAAGCGATGTCATATAATGCACCAATTAAGAAATTTTGACGCGTCCTAAATTAGATACTTTTCAATGATGTCAAATCATTTAAATACATAAGTTTTAGCTAACTAATTCATTCAAGAAATGATTAAATTATACTCTTAAAGCTTTTCAAAGTAGCTGGCCACTTGGCTAACGAACTCATCTTTCCCCGAAGCCGCTTTGAATAATCGAAAGTACAAATTAATACGATTAAATTATGATTTGAAAAGACCCTTCAATATGATGAATAATTGGTGTAATCACCCCATATTTCCTCTAGATGGTCCTGATTAAGAAATATAATGAGCCATTCGATGATTATGGATAAGATGGTACTGATTAAGAACAAGTGCGATGATGATTATCTAATACGGAAGCTCATAGAAAGAGTACAACCTATTTATAAGGAGAAAAATGAAGTATCGAAGCTTCACATCCTTCGAAGAAACATACCAGATGGCCATGAGGGTAGAAAATTACGAAGGAGAGAAGATTACCAATGGATATAGGAATTCCAATAGCTGTAGTATTGGGAATGTCACAACCTTCAATAGTACTTCACTTTCAATTGTCAAAGTAGTGGGCATAATAAAGGAAGTTATGGGACAATTTAAGGTAACTGGCGATGTAGCCAATCGGCTACGTCTTTGGCCGATCGGCCATAATCTGCTAAGAGGGAGATTTTTCCCTTTCTTAAACTTCTCCTCTTTCATTTTTAAACCTGAAAATGCCCTTTCACGACCTTTGGTATCGATGATTCTTATGCCATTGGATTCGTTTTGATGAGATGGAAATGTTTGTATTTGATGGTCCAAGAAAATGGCATGAGTTAAGGTTATCGCTCTAATATTAACTAAAAAAAAGTTTCTCTCATATCACTATTCGGGAATGAATATTGGAATATTAAAAAACACACATACCAATACAAAAAAAAATTATATTGGAATAAAAAAATTAATTTACTAAAATGATCTATATAAATGATCTAATTTACTAATTTATTAAAGGGTAAAAAATGTTTATTGTGTTATTAATGTAATCATGAACAATCTACTAAGTTTTACTCTATCGAAAAACTTTGAAAATAAGTAAATAATTCAATTGGATTTGTTAGATGGCATCAAATCAAGGAAATCGAGTACTAACTCCCATTTTTTACTGAATTAATTGATCAACTTGCCATCGAACATTTATTTTGGACTCGAAAATTTTGAAAAAAAAAATGCAACATATTTCTTTGTTTTTCTTATTTTTATAAAATTATTTTAAAAAAATTACATGCCATTTAAGTAATTTGTTCCAATTTTCTATTAAATAATGGCAAATTTAATATCACTTTGAAACTTAGGGGATGATATATATGGAACAACTTTAACCCTCCCTCCTATGCTCAAGAAAATTTACAAAACATGAGAGCTAACGGTTTAATGGTGTGAGCACCCTGACGCTCAAGTTATCACAATACCCATATATAAAAAGTTCAAAGCTTTGGAAAGATGGTTTTCACTGTAAAAAAAATGAAATACATAAGTTAGGGGCCTATTTATAGGCGGCGACTGAAGTGGAAAGGGTTTT